>NW_005872407.1:0-8717 GCF_000147115.1 Myotis lucifugus
GGCCGGAGGAAATCCAAAGAAGCTCTGCCCTACTACCAAGAGGCTTTAGAACATACGGAGAGCAGCAAAGGGGAAAAGAGTCTCGAATGTGTGCCGGTGCTGAGGGAACTGGCGGGCGCAGAACGGGCCCTGAGACTCCACGACGCGTCCATCAACCACTTCCTGCAGGTGAGCTGCAGCACGCTGGCCCCCAGAGCTGTTCCAGACCCAACGCTGCTCTTTTTCTTCTTAATATATTTTCATTGATTTCAGAGAGGAAGGAAGAGGGAGGGAGAGAGAGAGAGAAACATCAATGATGAGAGAGAATCATGGATCGGCTGCCCCCTGCACGCCCCCTACTGGGGATCGAGCCCACAACCCGGGCATGTGCCCCAACCGGGAATCGAACCCAGGACCCTTCAGTCCGTGGGCCAACGCTCTAACCTCTGAGCAAACCGGCCAGGGCATACGTGTCAAGTATGACAGGCGACTTTTCTTCTTGTTTATTCTTGAGGTTCATAAAGATTAGAGAGTTTCAGTCAAGACTTGCCGATTCTTGCTCAAGAGGTCCCTTGGTGAAGTCAAAATAGCATTGGATTTGGAATGGGAAGATCTGATTAAAGAAGTCATTTAACCCCTCGAGAAAAGGAAAGGAAAGGGAAGAAGACCCTCACCCACTTCACAGACCCGCTCACAGGGTCAAGACGGACGGCGCTTTGTGAGCCGGTGGGCATGTCCCCTGCACAAGCTCCTTTTATGTGTCAGCAGCCGCCATTAGACGTTTATCAAGGCCCCCTTTTCTCTAGAGACGTCCCCTAGGACACAGAAAGGTCCAGTGTGGCCACAGCTCTTGGGGGGAACTCATGCCTCAGAGCCATTTATTCGATCCACACCAAGAAAAGGGGCTTATTACTTCCCGTCTTGTTTGTCCCTCTGCATGCCTTCGCGGTGACAAGCACCAGAGAGGAAAGACCTTTCGTTTTCTGCAGAGTGTACAACAGTCCAAAGTCTTTCAGGAACGAACCCATGCAAGTGGAGAAAAATAGAGCCAGCCCCACTGGGCCACCACCAGTGGAATCGGACCCTGACCTCCTGGTTCATAGGTCAGCGCTCAGCCACCGAGCCACGCCGGTGGGCGCACATCAGTATTTCCGAGAGCATACACGGGCAACAGTGGGCAGCAGGGAGCTATCCAGAATCAGACTGGGCGTGGGAGAAGAGAGAGTACGGCTAGGGACAGAAGGGAGGGGGCATTGAAGTTGTTCATTCTTTCCTACCACTTAGGGCAGCGCTTCTCAACCTGTGGGTCGCGACCCCTTTGGGAGTCGAATGACCCTTTCACAGGGGTCACCTAAGACCATCCTGCATATCAGATATTTACATGACGATTCATCACAGTAGCAACATGACAGTTATGAAGTAGCCACGAAAATAATTTTATGGTTGGGTCACAACATGAGGAACTGTATTTAAAGGGCCAGAAGGTTGAGAACCACTGACTTAGGGTTTTTAAAGTGACAGGCAGGTGTTCGAGTTCCTATCTAAAAGCCTAGTTAAGTGTTAAGAGAACGCCTCCTTGCAACCAAAACTGGACGAAAATGCAAGCCCCCGACACATCTATTTTGGTGCTAACCCTCCCTGGGGTGGCGGGCAGGGCCTTTTCTCGCCAGCCCTTTGGAGGAGCTAAAATTGACCGCTGGAGAGCTGCCACGGAGGACTCTCTCCGACTATTAAAAGAAACTGGCTCAGGCCAGGGCCCTGAGAACTCGGTTTTCTACGGCCACGGGCACCCAGCGCCGTCCCTTCCAGCTACCGCCCCGGGGATTCCCAGCTCCGTCTTGCTCTCAGCCGAGGTCCCCCCGGCGGCCCCCACGCCCCTGTGGTGTGTGCGGCCCTGAAGAGCTTCCCTATAGTGAGCCCAGGGCAGAATCATAAACATGATTCCATTGGCATGTGGAGCGGGGCAGGCTCGCCTCTCTCTCTTCCTCTCCCCAGACACTGACCAGGAGGCCCCTTGACGCCATCCCAGTGGCTTCTGCTGTCATCTTCACTCCAGGGAGTGGCTTTCCGGGCCGCCTGCTATTTGAAAAGCATCTCCAGTCGGCCCTTCAGGCCAGATCGGGGTTGGGGGGGGTGGGGGGGAGAACTAATTAGGGCATTGCCAAGACCACTCAAAACAAGGGATATTGTTAGCATTTAAGAATATGAAATTCTGATGGTTCTAACACAGCCATGAGAGTTATGACCAGCAACCTTGGTGTGGAGTAGCCCCTATCATAACAAGTCTAGAGCTACCGCCCACTGCCCAGCCAGGGTGGCTCAGTGGCTGAATATTGACCCATGAGCCAGAGCCAGGAGGTCACGGTTCGATTCCCGGTTAGGGCACATGCCCGGGTTGTGGGCTCGGTCCCCAGTGTGGGGCGTCCAGGAGGCAGCCGATCCATGATTCTCTCTCATCATGGATGTTTCTCTCTCTCTCCCTCTCCCTTCCTCTCTGAAATCAGTAAAAACATGTTAAAAAAAAAATATATATATATATATATGTCTATATATATATATATATATATATATATATATATATATATATAAAGTGTGCAGCTTAAATATCAGTTGTGATTCCTATGCTTGGTCTAGTGTTTCTCTCCTTGAAACGCGTGGTATTTTGGTCTTTCTGTTTTTGGCAATTTATGGAGAGCTCCCTGCCCTCTCATGGTAGTGCCTTGTGTGACTTGGTGTTTTCTGTCTGTTTCTTCCTGTACCGCCCTACTTTCTGGCCCACGCGTGTCCTGTAGCGGGCGATCTGTAAGTACCTGTGTATCGGGTGAATGGACACACGTTACTCATAGGCATTTGTAAAACTCCCCCTGCCTATAGGCAGGTGAGAAGTGACTTGACCGTTTCATCCACGCATGTATCTTACATCTTTTTTCTTGAAGCGATGCACTTTGTATTTTACTTGCAAGGATTCATTATTATTTCATGTCCCCCGGATCATAGGGTTGTGTTTTTTCCCGAAGGAATTGAAAAATCGCCTTTATTTTTGAGGCGGGGGGCGGGGCGGAGGGACCCCCATGCTGAGCTGACCAGTGGGTGGAGGGTCGGGGCTGGCCCACTTCCTCTGCACAGCACTGGCCCCCCCCCCTTTTTTTTCTTTTTAAATCCTCACCTCAGGATATTTTTTCCATTGATTACTAGAGCGTGGGAGGGAAGGAGGAAAGAGATGGAAGGGAGGGAAGAGGGGAGGGAAGAGAGAGAGAGAAACATCGACATGAGAGAGACATTGATTGGTTGCCCCCTGCACTTGCCCCTGCTGGGGCTGGGCGACCTGCAACCCAGATATGTGCCCTTGACCAGGAATCGAACCCACTACCCTTTCGTCCCAGGGTTGACGCTCTAACCACTGAGCAACCCTCCAGGGCAGCACTGGCCCTTTTAAATCCATCTCCTTCCTCCTGGGGGCCCTCCCACCTCCTCTGCCCACACCCCTCTCCCAGGAGCAGAGCCTGTGAAACAATTTGCTTAGCGTTGGGCCCTGGCCTCTGGCCGCAGCCGCGAGCCATCGGGTCTCAGTGCCCAGTGCTTTCCCTCTCCCTCCACTCAGCGCTGGTAAAATCCATCTCTCCCAAAGCACATCGTTGCCTCCGCATCCATCACATTGGCCAGCGGGCTAGAATGTTCCTTGGCTTCCTTATCGCCATGAGAACAGTGAGTTCCTTGTCGCTGCTACCAAGCATGGAAAGCAGCCTGTTTCTTCTTCCCCCGGCGACAGGCGCATCTCATCGTCCTGAGCGCAGAGCCGTCCGGAGAGGAGGCAGCGGAGTCCGCGCACTGTGTCGCCCGCGCCGCCGCGGCTTCTGGGAGGCCCGAGCACCACGGTGAGAGCCAGCCTTCCGTGGCTGGGTGGGTGGGTGAGTGGTGGGCGCTGCCTGCTGCCTGCCTGGCCTGCACACGTCTGCACGTCTGGGCCTTTGGGATGGGCGAGCACGTGGAGCTGTGACGCAGGCCCTTCGGGGAGCGGCCGAGGCGTTAGCCAGGCATCTTAGCGTCACCAGGTCCTTGGTGTCTCCCTGTGCGGCCTTCCTCCAAGCTTTGGTTTTCAAATACAGCGGATCTGCACCCGAATGTAGGTGGTAAAGAGCCCGAGGGAACCCGGGCTGGGCGCCCAGGGAGGTCTGCTCTGCTTCCAAAGGTGATCGATCAGTTTTTATTTTTGTTTATTTTTAAATGTGTTTATCGATTTCAGATGAAGGGAGAGAGAGAGAGAGAGAGATAGTAACATCCATGATGAGACAGTGATGAGTAACATCATTGGCTCTCTCACATCCATGTTTCTCTCTCCCTCCCACCCTCTCTAAAATTCAGTGGAAAAAAATATCCTCGGGCAAGTCTTAACAGCAAAAAAGTTAAGGCCAATAAATACAAGGCAAAAATAAAAAAGACTAATTAATGAGGGAAAAAAAATCTCCTTTGGGGCATCTTCCCTAGCCTGCCTGCTGATTGCCCATGCAAGGCATTGCCCTCCGATGAAAAAATGTCGCTGGCCCAGCAGCCAGCGCGCATCACGCTAATCCCTTCGCCCCGAGCCTCCCCCGCATTCCTTATGCAGACAGCCCTGCCTAGAAGCCAGGCGGGACCCGGATTGCATCAGGCCTCCCCCAGCAGCCCCCGGAATGCCACGGACCGGGGCCAGGCCGGCTTCCCAGGGCCGCCGTCGACAAACTTGGTATCAACAGCTCTCCCAGCCCCGCCTGCCAGGGGTCGGGGCTCTTAACTCTCCTCGCGAAGGATGTGAGGATGAAGTGGGTGGAAGCCAAGTACATGTCAGTGTAAACCTTCCAGAGGCCGAGCACGGGCGGCCTTGTTTGGAAGTGGCCCCAGCTGCCTCCGGGGCTCCAGGGGGCCGGGCAGCGCCAGGCACATCCAAACGGCACGGGCGGGCGTGGGTCCCTGCCTCCATGAACCGGACTCATGAGCGTGGGGTACATTCTTTTTTGTTTGTTTTTTTAAACCCTCACCCGAGGATATTTTTCCATTGATTTTTTTAGAGAGAGTGTAAGAGAGAGGGAAAGAGAAACGTCGATGTGAGAGAAACACATCAATTGGTTGCCTCCTGCACGAGCCTGGACCAGAGCCCGGGCCAGGGAGGGGCAGGGGAGGGCCCTTGACCGGAATTGAACCCGGGACCCTTCGGTCCACAGGCCGACGCTCGGTCCACTGAGCCAAACCGGCCAGGGCTGGGGTGCATTCTTGAGGTACAGCTCCCTGTGCCCCAATATGTTCCCGGCCCCCACGTGGCCTAGCCTCTCGCCACATTTTGCACAGTAGACGGGAAATATGAAAGTATCAGAACCGAGGCCCTGGATCCTGATGAAGTCTCCTCTTTTTCACCCTACACACGCCTCCCTTTTCTCCACTCTTCCTCCTGTGGCCTGCCTTCTCCGCTGGCCCCAGGCGGGGCCCGGCTCCCTGTTGTCTGGGTTACTGATGCTCCTAGCGTCCCCTGTGCCCTAGAGACACCGGAAGGCAGGCAGCCCCTGGTGTCCTCGTGCACTCAGCTCCGATGGGCTCCTGACAGGGGTCCTTCACCTCTTCCCGTGGCCCTCCTTAGCTGCCCCTGCTGCTAGACACCAGTGGAAGCCAGTACTGGCCACACCCCCACCTCTCTCTCCTCCTCCTCCTTCCTCCTCTCGCCTTCCTTCCTCCCCGGCCTCCCCACCCTCTTGACCCCCCTGTGCTCCGAGAGGGCCTCCCTCAGCTCCTCCTCAAGGCCCATCTCTCCTTACGAAATGCCCAGCCAGCCCGAGCCTGGCCTGCCTCTGAGCCCCCCAGGAGATGTCACCTCCATATAATTTTTTAAATATATTTTTATTGATGTCAGAGAGAAAGGAGAGAGAGAGAGACGTCCATGATGAGAGAAAATCATGGATCGGCTGCCTCCTGCACGCCCCACACTGGGTGGGGATCGAGCCACGCCCCAGCCCAGCCCTGCGATGCCTCCGGGCACGCCCAGCAGGATCTAAATGGGTTCAGTCTGCTTGCTGGTGATGTGCTCCTCGGGGTTCATGCCAAGCTGGGCTCTAAGACTTTCCATTTTCAAGTTCCCTGGGGTCCTTAATGCTTTAGCACAGAGTGCAGAGTCTTTCCCAAGACCATCACAAAAGACCATTGTTGCCTGCTACACACAGGCCTCCCTTTAAGTGAAAGCTGCCCAGAGAGTTACAGGAATTGTTGTTGGTTTAATCTATTTTTTAAATATATTTTAATTGATTTCAGAGAGGAAGGGAGAGAGAGAGAAACATTCATGATGAGAGAGAATCATGGATCCGCTGCCTCCTGCCCGCCCCCTACTTGCGATCGAGCCCACAACCCAGGCATGTGCCCTGATTGGGAATCGAACCATGACCCCCTGGTTCCCAGGTTGACACTCAACCACTGAGCCACGCCTGCCGGGCTACGGGGATTGGTTGTAATTAAAGCCTCGTGGCCCGCCCGCCGTGTGCGGAGTCGTGACGCTGTGTTCCTCATGCTCTCTGAGTGAAGTCACACAGACGGAACAGAGTCTGACGGGGCCGTGAGGGGACCGTACACCACGGGGCCGCACTTCCTCCCTCGCCCTGACGTGCAGACAGCCTGGCCAGTCTACGGGAGTGGAAAGGGGAGAAGATTGATGGCCTTGACCTGTGCCCCGAGGGCTCAGGTTTACAGCTAAGTCATGTTCCCCTGCTTAGGAGAGTGACTCATCCGCTGCCCAGGCCAGGGCCTCGGGTTGCTGAGGATTCTAGAAGAGGTGTTTCGGTGGTGGTGGTGGTGGTGGTGTTTTTTTTTTGTTTGTTTGTTTTTTAAATATATTTTATTGATTTTTTACAGAGAGGAAGGGAGAGGGATAGAGAGTTAGAAACATCGATGAGAGAGAAACGTCAATCAGCCGCCTCCTGCACACCCCCCACTGGGGATGTGCCCGCAACCAAGGTACATGCCCTTGACCGGCATCGAACCTGGGACCCTTCAATCCGCAGGCCGACGCTCCATCCACTGAGCCAAACCGGCCAGGGCATGGTGGTGTTTTTTTATTGAGGGTTGTGTTCGTTTAAAACATTTTAAAAATATATCTTTATTGATTTCAAAGAGGAAGGGAAAGGGAGGGAGAGATGGAAACATCAATGATGAGAGAGAATCATGGCTCAGCTGCCTCCTGCACGCCCCCTGCTGGGCATCGAGCCCACAACTGGGAATGGAACCCGTGACCTCTTGGAATCAACCGCTGAGCCACACCAGCCGGGAAAGATCCTTTCTCTTCAGGGAGGGCTTGGTTCCGTTCTTCGGTTCGTTTCCAATTAGACAGAAAACAGAACTCTCCGGCATACTCCACTCGCTGGTGTTGAGACGTGAACTGTCAGTGTCGGTAATGCCTTCAGAGCCAACAGAACAAACGCCGCGTCATGCCCCGGTCGCTGTCATCCGATCATCGACGCAGGCAAAGTGAACGCGGAGTTTGAGCATTAAATTGCGATGAGTCAGCTGCAAGTAAAAGGGAAGGAATACCTTCCAGGCAGCTGAATTTTCTCCTACCAAGAGAAAAGAACAAATGGAGTAATACTCTAGAAATGTAGAAATGTACAGACACCACCACCACCACCACCCCCATTGGCTCAGTGGATAGAGCGTCGGTCCATGGACTGAAGGGTTCCAGGTTCGATTCCCGGTCACGTGCACGGACCTCGGTTGCAGGCTCGATCCCCGGCCTGGGTCGGGGCGCATGCAGAAGGCAGCTAATCGATGTGTCTCTCTCACATCGATGTTTCTCTGTCTCTCTCCTTCCCTTCCACTCTCTATTAAATTCAGTGGAAAAATATCCTCGGGTGAGGATGAACAAAAAAGAAAAGAAAGGGGAGTCTCTTTGAGCATCCTGCAAACTTGCTGATATCTTGCATGACCGCCTCCCTGGGAGAGCTAAGCTGTCTGACAAAAGCGAGGAAAGTAAATGGCCGTGTCCTTCCGAGATCCAAATCTTTTCTGATGAAACAGGCAGCTGGACGGGCAGACCGCAGTCTCCCCAACAGGGTTCTCTTACCCGAGTGCTTATTATTTTCAAATAGTTCGCCGCGCTACCAGCGTCTCTGTGGTTTCCATTCGAATCCGAGAGCCGTTTTCACAGTTGTTGTCGCGATGCTTTGCTTCAGATGTGGCCGAGCGGTACTTCCGAGAGAGCCTGGCTCACCTGAAGGATGCGGAAGGCATGGGGAAAGCCAAGTTTCTCTCGGTTCAGGACGAATATTGCCATTTTCTGCAAGGCGCTGGGCAAGAGGAGGTGAGTGAGTTTGGGCCACAGTTGGCCGGTTATCTGCATGGGCGACCCAGTTGATACCCACAGGGCTACGCAACTCCCTTGCTCTGCGAGCATCCAGTAGGCGTCTACTTTGTGCGAGGCATGGATGAGTAAGGCCATGTGGCCACTGTCAGGCAGTGAGTTACATCATTTTCTTTCTTTTTTAATATATATATTTTTTTATTTCAGAGAAGAATGAAGAGGGGGAGAGAGAGATGGAAACATCAATGATGAGAATCATGGATCGGCTGCCTCCTGCACGCCCCCTACTGGGGATCGAGCCCACAGCGGGGCATGTGTCCTGACCGGGAATCAAATCATGATCTCCTGGTTCCCAGGTCCACGCTCGACCACTGAGCCACACCAGGCGGGCTACCTCATGCTTAATGGCACTGATCTTCGTCAGCTTTGG
>NW_005872407.1:9231-10694 GCF_000147115.1 Myotis lucifugus
TTTTACTTTTAATACTTTTATATTTTTAAAAATATACTTTGATTGATTTCTGAGAGAATGGGAAAGGGAGAGAGAGACAGAAACATCAATGATGAGAGAGAATCATGGATCGGCTGCCTCCTGCACACCCCACACTGGGGAGCGAGCCTACAACCCTGGGCCTGTGCCCTGACCGAGAATTGAACCGTGACCTCCTGGTTCATAGGTCGAGGCTCAACCACTGAGCCACACCGGTCAGGCCACCATGCTCTTTTTAAATGGACCTTTCTAAGTGGTTTATTTAGGAAAGATTACTTCACTTTCACAGTTGATCTAAACTAACACTTTTTCGGTAGAAGATACAGTAATCCTCTTATACAAATATATATATATATCTTAATGAATTATTAATTATGTTTACTATGTAAATACATTTTTAATTTTTATGGAGTTTAATTTATCTGTCTTTTATTTTATTTTATTTTTTTGTATTTCTTTATTGATTTCAGAGAGGAAGGGAGAAGGAGAGAGAGAGAGAAACATCAATGATGAGAGAGAATCATTGACCGGCTGCCTCCTGCACACCCCCCACTGGGGATTGAGCCCAAAACCCAGGCATGTGCCCTTGGCCGGAATCGAACCTGGGACCCTTCAGTCCGCAGGCTGATGCTCTATCCACTGAGCCAAGCCGGCTAGGGCTATCTGACTTTTATTGTACTCTCTCTGCACACAGTTTATAGAGGAATTTTTTTGTGTTCTTCTAGTACTTATATATTTAGTTCTTTTTTTTTATTTGAATGTATTGGGGTGACATTGGTTAATAACATTATGTAGGTTTCAGGGGTACAATTCTATAATACATCATCTGTATATTGTATTGTATGGTCACCCCAAGTCAAGTCTCTTTCCATCACCAGTTTCTTCTTGAATTTGGAGTTCATTTACGTGGATGGTGTGAGGTACAGATATAATGTTTTTTGTTTTTTGTTTTCTAAATGGCTACCCAGTTGTCCAGCACCATTTTATTAAAGAGCCCAGTGGTCTGAGATAACACCTTCACCATAGACCACATTTCCACATGAACTTGAGTCTGTTTCTGGATTTCTCTTCTACTCCACTGATGGCTTTGTTTGTGTAAATGCCAGCTCCTCGTTGGTTTTAAATTTAGAGATCTCATAGCAGGGCTCAGTAGCTGGGAGGACTAGACACCACTCGTGGTTTCTCTGACTCTAGAATATCTGGTTTCCCAGGTCTTCTAGCCTTGTGTGTGTGTGTGTTTGTTTTTCCACATGAATTTTAATGTGAACAACTTGTCTCGCTCAATACAAAGTTTGGTGGTATTTTCTGGAGGATGGTGTTATTTATAAGTGAACTTGAGGAGCGCTGACAGCTTTATGGTGTGGAGTCATTTTATTCCAGAGCAGGGATGTCGTTACACTTGTTGGTGTCCGCTTTGGTATCAGTTAGGCCCGTTTCTAAAGTGC
>NW_005872407.1:10928-12551 GCF_000147115.1 Myotis lucifugus
CAAATCGCGTCGGTCCCTGCCTCCAGGCCAATAAGTGATGGTAGTGGAGGTAGTGGGCGCCCTTGTCTTGTTCCTGATCTTTAGTGGACATGCCTCTAGATCAGTGATGGCGAACCTTTTTGAGCTCGGCGTGTCAGCGTTTTGAAAAACCCTAACTTAACTCTGGTGCCGTGTCACATATAGACATTTTTTGATATTTGCAACCATCGTAAAACAAAGACTAATATTTTTGATATTTATTTTATACACTTAAATGCCGTTTAACAAAGAGAAATCAACGAAAAAAATGAGTTCGCGTGTCATAGGTTCGCCATCACTGCTTTAGTGAGTCTTCATTCAGTAGATGCCGGCTTTGGGACTAAAGTTTATGTATTTTTGTCATGTTAAGGAAGTAGACATCGTGTGGTTTTTTTGTGTTTGTTTTTTTTAATTAGAAATAAGTGTTGAATTTTATCAAATGTTTTTTTAGCATCTGTGGAGATGATCAGATGACTTTTCTTAGATCACTTCATATGGTATATTTTATTCTAGTATTAAACCAACCTTGCATTCCTGGAGTAAATGTGCTTGGTTATACTGAATTATAGTCTTAATATGAGGCTGGTTCTGCCTGCTAATGTTTATTTTACGATTTTTGCACCAATATTTATCAGTGATATTTAAGTATCAATATTTGCTTCATAAAAATAATTTGGAAGCTTACCTTTATTTTCTTTTTTTAAACTTTTTTATGGACTGTATTGGGGTGACGTTGGTTAGTAAGATTATGTAGGTTTCAGGGGTACGGTTCTATAATGCATCATCTCTATATTGTATTGTGCGCTCACCACCCCACATCAGGTCTCCTTCCTTACCTTTATTTTCTATGCCCTGAAGGAATTTATGCAGCATTAAAACTATCGAGTGCTTGAAGTTTTGCACTGCCTGTGAAACTCTTTTGGTCTGGTGCTTCTTTTAGGGGGAAATTCCTTGACAGTTTTCTCTATTATACAAAAAATTGATTTGTTGAAGTTTTTGATCTTTAATGGGGTCATTTTGGTGTATTTTTCTAGGTAATTATTTCATATACATTTACATACTGATTTGCATAGAGATTTCCAACATAGTCTCATGAATTTTTAAAATTTCTACTTTTTAAATAGTTGCATTCCCATTGTAACATCTCAGTTTTACATTTGGATTTCTCTTTTTTTTTTTTTTCTGGACTGGGTTGGGGGGGAGGGAGTAGGGAGAGGTTTAGGGAAGGTGTTTAATAAGTAGTCCTGAAAAGGAGTGTAGCCTGGGGGAGGCCAGCATCCCCAGGTTGGAAATGGGGTGAAGAGGAGGCTGGGGGGCTGGGGAGTACAACCCATTTAAGAAGCAGAGTGACTGGGGAGGACTGGCTGTCGGGGAGCACCCGGAAGACGTGCGCAAGGCTCTGGGCGGAGTTCCTAGGTTAAGGGGCTGAGACTTGATCCTTCAGGTGACTGTCCCAACCATGGGCTCTGAGGCCGAATCCAGCCCACTCCCTCGTATGGCCCATGAGTTTGCTCTTTTTTTTAAATCTCTTTTTAATATATATTTTTATTGATTTCAGAGAGGAAGGGAGAGGGAGAGGGAGAGTGAGAAACATCCATGGTGAGA
>NW_005872407.1:22471-25640 GCF_000147115.1 Myotis lucifugus
AGCTCCGAAACAACACGCTTTAGTCTAACCCAGTGATGGCGAACCTATGACACGCGTGTCAGGGGTGACACGCGAACTCATTTTTTGGGTTGGTTTTTCTTTGTTAAAATGGCGTTTAAATACATAAAATAAATATCAAAAATATGTCTTTGTTTTACTATGGCTGCAAAGATCAAAAAATGTCTATATGTGACACGGCACCAGAGTTAAGTTAGGGTTTTTCAAAACGCTGACACGCCGAGCTCAAAAGGTTCGCCATCACTGGTCTAATCCTTCCTTCCTTTGGCCACGATACATAATTGCTACAATACATTTTAGTTTACGAATACTGTCTCTGGATCCTTGAAGAAGCTTGGAGAACAATGAATGCATGAAACAAGGTAGCAGACACCTGAATGCTCTCTTCCTGAACTCTTCCCAGGATCGAAAATCAGAGCCCGTAAAAGATTAGGGAGCCCGGGACCTAACCTGGGGTCCTCCTCAGAGTCTGGTCCTGGCCCCTCTTTGCTCTCAACCCCACCCCCACCCTCCCCCACCCCCCGCTTCTTTCTAAGTCACGGGTGGGGAACCTTTTTTCTGCCAAGGGCCATTTGGATACTTACCAGAATAAGGGCCTGGAAATCACTTGGCCTCTGGCCCTGCCAAGGCATTAGGGGTGAGTTAACGAACTGTTGGACCAAACAGAGCAGGCTGGTTTCTAAGTGGGTCGTTCTGTATGGCCCGGGAGTGATATCATAAATATGCAAATGACCCTTGGCAGGAAAAAAGATCCCCGCCCCCGAGAATGGTGGCCCACTAGATAAAATCTATTCTGTGCGTAAGAGAGGGGTGAACAACGGTTATGCGACAAAACCACATCTGAACCCCAATGCCTCCAGGTAAACGACGCTTTGCTGTTTATCCTCGGGCGGAAGCTGTCCAGATGGGAAGCATCTTGAAGTTCAAGAATTAGCTTTTCTGGCCTTTACCTCGCGGCAGGTGTTCCATGCGCTCAGCCAGGATCCGTATCTCTGGATTACTTTCTCCTTCCAATAAGGCTCTGTGGAAATAATGATAATAATAACAATTCATTAGGAAATAGAGCACAAGATGGGCTCTGAGGGCCGCACTGTGGAGTCCTGGGTCGATGACCACAACATCACAGGCTCTGAGTTTGAGGACTTGTGTCTGAACGCAGACCCGGGGGGCAGAGCATCCATCCGACCGAATGAGCAAAATGAGGGTCTAGCCCTGGCTGGTTTTCTCAGTGGTTAGAGCATCAGCCCGGAAACTGAGGGGTCCTGGGTTCGATTCCGGTCAAGGGCATGTACCTCAGTTGCAGGCTCGATCCCTGGTCCTGTTTGGGACGCGTGCGGGAGGCAATCAATCGATGTCTCTCTATCTCTCTCACATCGATGTTTCTCTCTCTCTGTTGCTCCCCCTCCCTTCCACTCTCTCTCAAACAAGCAAATACACAAAACAACGACAACGAAAGCATTTGATCAGGTGATTTCTTTGGCCACGCCGAGCTCCAAAAGTCTAAGAAACTGCAGCATCTTCATCAGGTTGTGATTCCCGCCGGCAACCGAGAGCCCCGAGGACACTGTGGCCATGGCAGCTTTGGGCCCGCGGACCGGGCGTGCTGGGGCTGGGTCGGCCCGGGATGTCCCTTGCGCGAGGAGACCCTAGGAGGCTGGCTGCTGCGGGCACAACAATTGTCGCGTTGCCGGAGCGACGCGGGACGTCACTAACTTCCCTGCCAAGAAATAACACGCTGTGGATGGCAACGGGCAGGCAGCAGCAGGGGCCACTTGGAAACGCTGCTGATTACCGCTGAGAGCCGGGCACGGAAACAGAGGTGGGACGCCAGGGCCGGGCAGGGGCCTGGCCCTCAGGCAAACGGGAACCACGTTCCATGCCCACTGATTCCAAGGCTGGTGATTCCCACGGATACAGGAATCCCATGGGCGGCGGGGGGAGCCAGCCAAGGGGAACCCCTTCTTTTTTTTTCTTGATATATTTTTATTGATTTCAGAGAGGAAGGGAGAGGGAGAGAGAGAGAAACATCAATGATGAGAGAGAATCATGGATCAGCTGCCTCCTGCACGCCCCACACTGGGGATGGAGCCCCCAACCCGGTCATGTGCCCCGACCAGGAATCGAACTGTGACCTCCTGGTTCCTAGGTCGATGCTCAACCACTGAGCCATGTCGGCTGCTGGGTGGGGAGCCCTTTCTCATGAAAACAGCAAAGATGATGGCGAGATGGATTCTACGCAAGGTGTGTGCGGACAGGTTTGCCACGGACGCCGGGCCGGACACGTACACGTGTGCCGATGCCAGAAGACAGACGAGGGGCAGGGCCCGGAGCCCAGCCCTTCCACTCGGGGCAACAGCCAGGAAGCGGGACACCAGCCCATTAATCCCACACCCTCGTGACCAGGCGCTTCAGGTCCCAGGAACACAAATAGCTCCCGAAGCTGAGAAAATTCTGAGGCCTGTACCGGATCGGAGGAATGTTCTGGGTAAAAGGAAGACGCTGAGGTTGGGCGCCCGAGGATGCCACCGACAGCGAAGGGGCCAGGGTGGGGCTTGGTGAGAAGGCCATGTGCTGGTTCAGACCCGGCGGAAAGCCTCAGGTACCACAGGGCTTGTCGCGGCCCAAGCGGCCCAAGTCAGGACTGAAAGTGTTGGGGAGCACAGGTCAGCAGATTACATCCATGACAGGTGTATGTGGAGAGATGTTCAGGGGAAAGAAGATCGCTCGGGCCCGGCTGCCAGTGTGGCTCAGTGGATTGAGCATCGTCCCACACACCAAGAGGCCACCTGTTCTATTCCCGGTCAGGGCACATGCCTGGATTGTGGGCTCAAGCCCCAGGGGCGTGCAGGAGGCAGCTGATCGATGATCAATGTTTCTCTCTCATTGATGTTTCTATCTCTCCCTCTCTCTTTAAAATCAATAAAAACATATTTAAAAAAATAAAATAAAAGATCTCTCACCTGGCCACAGTGGCTCAAGGGTTGAGCATCGACCTATGAACCAGGAGGTCATGGTTTGATTCCCAGTCAGGGCACTTGCTTGGATTGCGGGCTCCATCCCCAGTAGGGGTCGTGCAGGAGGCAGCCGATCCATGATTCTCTCTCATCATGGATGTTTCTCTCTCCTCTCCCTTCTCTCTAAATCATAAAGA
>NW_005872407.1:26436-30385 GCF_000147115.1 Myotis lucifugus
AGGAAACCGGCTCCCGCCTTGTAACTGGGAGATCCCACCTTCTGGCTTCCCGCCTATTTGGGACCTTTCATGGGGCTTCCCAGTTCGGCAGCTTCTCAGCAGGAAATTAGTGGGCCGCGTTTGAGAAAAACACGTTTTCCGGCCTCAATAAAGAGTCGGGACAAACCCGGCCGGGCGTGGCTTCAGTGGTTGAGCGTCGACCTATGAGCCAGGAGGTCACGGTTCGATTTCCCGGTCATGGCACATGCCCGGGTTGCGGGCTCCATCCCCAGGAGGGGGCGTGCAGGAGGCGGCCGATCCATGATTCCCTCTCATCATTGATGTTTCTCTTTCTCTCTCCCCCTCTCCCTTCCTCTCTGAAATCAATAAAAATATATGTAAAAAGAACAACAATCCCAGAGACAAAGCATAAAATCAGAGTCTCCTGATTGCAACCCAGAGAGGAAACAGGAAGATCCCTGCCGGGAAGAGACCGGCCTGGCATCCGGTGTTACCCAACACCGGCTCAGAGGTGGGTTTCCGGGCCGGCCCGGCATCGGCTCTAGAGTGGTGCCAGGTTTGGAGCACCTCCCACGCCAGCCTCCGTCCATGTGACTCATGAGGCCCTTTGTCCCCTGGCCAGAGATGGACGCATGACTCAGGAGAGCCTGAGAGCTGGGCCTGGAGTGCCATGGGGATGGCTGGGAAACAACCCCTCCTACGTTGCCAGGACAACGGCCCCTCCTCAGTTGCCAGGACAACGGCCTCTCCTCCCTTTCCAGGACATCAGCCCCTCCTCAGTTGCCAGGAAAACAGCCTCTCCTCCATTACCAGGACCACAGCCTGGAGCTGCCTGGAGCCCATGCTTACCGATAGGTCGCCACCTCCAGGCTGAGGCTGGTCTTCACCTGCACCAGCTCCTGATAGTCCCGCAGGTGGTCGGCCATGGCCAAGGTGAGGGCAGCCTTCTCATCCTCCAGGCGGTCAATCGCACTCTAGAAAGATCAGAGGGTGTTTAGATCAAGGCCCGGAGCTGTGCTGGGTCCAACTGGCGGGACCAATAGTCCAGGACACAGAGAGATGAAAATCGTCCAGGTTAAAGAGGCAGTCATCGCAAGGATGGTTTTAAGTGGTGCATTTGTTCCATGTAGTTTTTTTTATTATTATTACATATGGAAGTTTTGTGTGTTTTTTAATCCTCACCTGAGGATATTTTTCCATTGATTTTTTTTTAGAGAGAATGGAAGGGAGGAGGGGGAGAGAGAGAGAAACATTGATGTTAAAGAGACACACACCAATTGATTGTCTCTAACCCAGCTGGGGATTGAGCCTGCAACTGAGGTATGTGTCCCTTTTATAAAATGAATGAATTTTTAAAAATTTTTAAATATTTTTATTGATTTCAGAGAAGAAGGGAGATAGAGATAGAAACATCAATGATGAGAGAGAATCATAGATCGGCTGCCTCCTGCACGCCCCAACTGGGGATCAAGCCCACAACCCCGACATGTGCCCTGACTTGGAATCGAACTGTGACCTCCTGTTTCATAGGTCGATGCTCAACCACCGAGCCATGCTGGCCGGGCTAAATCTTTTTTGACTGTACTTGTAGGACATCATTAACAGGGTATGTGCTCACATGACTCTTACAGCCCTTCTGCTGGTCAATCACATCTGTCCATCTCTCTCCATGTGCTTGTGTGTCCCCGCCTCTAGAACAATGCCAGCCGCACGGCACCCCACTGATGACTCCAGACTCAGCCACAAGGTTAGCGTATAGAACATAAACACTTTACTTCCTTCTACTCTACAAAATTCAACCTAAATAGTCCAACCTGAGACTCTGTTGTAGTTTATTCTTTTCAAAGACGTTCATGTATTGTCAAGCTGCTTAGAAAAAATAAAAACAGATGCACTCAATTCTCCAACCACAAAACTCCTAAGCAGGCTAAGGTCTCCTAGCCATGCCAAAGGGGTATGGGCAAAGAATCTCTCTTCCCAGAAGGCACGGAAGAGTTCTGCACCCCCCCCTTCGCCCCCCAAAACACAAAGAGGAAAATCAAACTGCGTTGGAATGAAAGGAAGTATTGTCCCAACCACATTTCTATGCGAGTCAACTTTTCCAGAAACTGCCAAAGGGAAGTTTGACTTTTGGAAGCAGGGACATAAGACTCATTGGCACCCGAACCGGTTTGGCTCAGTGGATAGAGCGTCAGCCTGCGGACTGAAGGGTCCCAGGTTCGATTCCAGTCAAGGGCACATGCCCGGGTTGCGGCCTCCATCCCATTGCGGGGCGTGGCAGCTGACCCATGATGCTCTCTCATCATTGATGATGTTTCTATCTCTATCTCCCTCTCCCTTCCTCTCTGAAATCAATAAAAATATATTTTTTAAAAAAGACTCATTGGCTCCCAACATTCTCCAGAGAAATTGTAACCCATCCCACTGATGGACTAAAGCTTCAGACTTGGGCCTGGCTGGCATGGCTCAGTGGTTGAGCGTGAACCTGTGGGCCTACGAACCAGTTCGATTCCCGGTCAGGGCACATGCCCAGGTTGGGGGCTCGATCCCCATTAGGGGGCGTGCAGGAGGCAGCCGATCCATGATGTTTCTCAGCAATGTTATTTCTCTCTCTCTATCTCCCTCTCTCTTCAATCAATTTTAAAAAATTTAATTAGGGGGATAGGGGTTCTCTCCACCCCTAGAGCTCCGAGGTCCGAGATGAGCCGAGTGAGCCGAGACAGCAAAGGAATGGTGAGGATTCAGCCCACACAACACGCCTTCAGGGAACATCTTCCAACCCACTCACTCTTGCACCGCAGTATCACCCAATCACAAATCTTTTAACTCGGAGCTACACAAACTGTTCCCTTAAAAAAATACTTCTGAGTTTATGGGCGTGTTATTTTAAGCCGTCCTCCTGGGAACTACTGATAGGAGGATTTGGGAATATTTCCAATTCTGTCCGAGGCTGGGCAGGGTGCACAGACAATAAATCACACCAGGTGTCACCCAGGCAGTGTCCGAGGTTCGAGCCTGTGCTTCTCTGGAATAGCAACTGTTTATCTTACTCGGCACTTGTTATAACAGCCTGCCACCGGCCCCGTTTCCGCGGCTTTTACACTCCCCAGAGACCTGGCTTCAGCTCCGACTGTGAAAAAACACACACACACACATCTCTGGCCCTGGCCGGTTTGGCTCAGTGGATAGAGCATCGGCCTGCGGACTGAAGGGTCCCAAGTTCGATTCCAGTCAAGGGCACATGCCCAGGTTGTGGGCTCGATCCCCAGTAGGGGGTGTTCAGGAGGCAGCTGATCCATGATTCTCTCTCATCATGGATGTTTCTATCTCTCTCTCCCTCTCCCTTCCTCTCTGAAATCAATTTAAAAAAATTTTTTTAAGATGACAGGGACAGAGCTAGCCACCAGAACCTGGCATTTGGCACTGGCCCACTGAGTCCGTGGACCAGGGGTCCATTTTCTGGGGCTGGAGAGATGTTGGGACCCTGAGGTCCTGAAGCAGAGCAAGGGGCTCTCCTTCAGTGTCCTGGCCCCAGGCGGTTCAGGCACCCTCGGGGCAGACCCCACCCACGGGTGACGCCCCGTGAAGGCGCTGTGGGTCCGGGGAGACCCGCCGCTCCCCCATCCCCTGCAGGGCGCTTCGGGGCCGGTCCCTGTGAAACAGACCTGCCGCTCGGTCCCTGTGAACGGACCTGCCGCTCCTGAGCCTGCAGCTCGTAGGCCTCGCGCATCCGCAGCAGCTCGTCTTCCAACAGCGCGCGCAGTTCCTCCAGCTCCAGCGCCTGGCGTTCAGGGCTTTCGGCCTCCTGCGCGCACAGCCGGTTCTTCTTCCTCGTCTGGTTGCCGGGTCTCCTGGCCGCGCCGAAGGGCCGCCTCCAGGTCGCGCACTTTGGGTCCACACCTTGCACCGTCTTCCCGCAACCATTCCGCCAACAAGCAGGGAGGAAGTT
>NW_005872407.1:31240-45111 GCF_000147115.1 Myotis lucifugus
CCCGTGGGCTGTGGTGTCTTCGGCGTCCAGGGTGCCGGAGTAGTCGCGGCGTCTGGCCGGTGTACACCTCGGGGCCCGCGAGCACCCGGGTGCTGGTCGCCGCCTGGCGTCGGGTCGTGGTCGCCGGCGGAAGGGACGTGAGGAAAAGGCTCCCTGTTGCTGCCCTGCCGCGCGCACCGACGGCACCCAAGGGTCCCACCCGGCCTTCGTGGGCGGACTCTGAAGCCGCCATGAGGTGAGAGGCCGGGTTGGGCAGGGGGGCCTTGGAGTTTGGAGGAATGTCTGTCTGTAAAAAGTGCACAGATACGCGTCTCATATACGTATGTAACTTATCGTATGCACTTATGCACACCCCTATGCAGGAAAAGTGACATTTTCACTGAAAACGGAAGTGTATACCCAGGTGCTGAAGTTTTGACGCACAAGCGAGCCGCCTGAGACGGGGTTGCTGGCATCCCACGTCTGTCTTCTTGCAGCGGTTCTCAACCTGTGGGTCGCGACCCCTTTGGCGGTCGAACGACCCTTTCACAGGGGTCGCCTAAGACCATCCTGCATAGCAGATATTTACATTAGGATTCATCACAGTAGCAACATTACAGTGATGAAGTAGCCACGAAAATAATTTTATGGTTGGGTCACAACATGAGGAACTGTATTTAAAGGGCCAGAAGGTTGAGAACCACTGAGAGGGTCGCAGGCTGCACTGTGAGACCTCGGCTTCTATTCTTTGGCGCGAGAACTTGTGGCGAGCTCTGAGGGCAGGGTTAGCAGGGGCACCTGACATTTCCCCAAACTTTTTTTTTTTTTTAGAGAAAATTATTTTCTTCCTTTTATTGGTTTCAGAGAGGAAGGGAGAGGGAGAGAGAGAAACATCTATGATGAGAGAGAATCATGGATCGCCTGCCTCCTGCACGCCCCCTGCTGGGGAGCGAGCCTGCAACCTGGACATGTGCCCTGACAAGGAATCGAACCATGACCGCCTGGCTCATAGGTGGACACTCAACCACTGAGCCACCGAGGCCGGGCCCATTGAAAGATTTTGGTAAAATTACCAGTAATTAGAGGCTCATCGTGTTGAGTCTAATTGTCAGAATGATGCTATGGCTGGCATGAAGTAGTGAGTTTTAAAAGGATAACCAGAGAGGCGGGTAAAACACAGGTGTTGTATGCTCATTCTTAGCCTATCACTTCATATGTGTTACACTCCTAAAAATAATAGGAAGACTCCGGCAAAATTGTTAATATGAGATTTTTAAAAAATACATATTTTTATTGATTTCAGAGAGGAAGGAAGAGGGAGAGAGATAGAAACATCAATGTTGAGAGAGAATCATGGATCGGCTGCCTCCTGCACACCCCCAACTGGGGATCGAGCCCACAACCCGGCATGTGCCCTGACCAGGAATCGAACCTGGGACCCTTTAGTCTGCAGGCCGATGCTCTATCCATTGAGCCAAACCGGCTAGGGCTTAATATGAGATTTTAACATGTACAAGCTAGACAATCTTAATGAATAAAGAACTAGAACAAGTTGCTTGCTACACCAGCTTTTCACTAAAAATGGTGTGCTTTTTGATGAGTAGAATTTTTTATTTTTTCACGTGGCCCCACCCCCTTGTTCATGTGACCACTCCCCCCCTTCATGTGGCCCCACCCCCTTGAGACCTTGGATGCTCTCTGTTTGGGGGTGCCACCTCCCTGGTTGGCTGTCGCTCCTGCTCTCAAACCTGTCCACAGTCCCTTTGCCAAACTCCTTCCAGAAAATCGTTTGCCTGTGCCATCTGTTTCCTGCTGGGACTGTGACTGCTGGGGTTGAAAAGGAGTCAGGAGAGCAGTGGCCCCTCCAGAGTTCATGCAAGAGGTCCAGAGGGGCCTGTGGTGTCCCTAAAAGGCTGGGGGAGGTGAGGGTGGTGAGACGGGGGTGCTGATTAGGGAGTGGAAAGCCCTCGGGACAAGCGGGGCACACACACCATCACCCCACACTGCTGTGAGGAGCCGCTGTGGCCCATGATACAGGTGAGGCTGCTGCAGCCCAGAGAGGGCGAGTGACTTCCTGGAGGACACACAGCAGTCAAAGGGCGGAGCTAAAAAGGGAACCCCGGGCTGCCCACAGCCTGTGTCTCCTTTACCTGCAGCCTCTGGGTAAGTGGCCCCTCATGCTGTGGCCATTTGCTCTGATGGGCTTTACACCCCCACTCTGCCCCCAGCAGGCAGGGGCCCTGTCATTGCACCTGTGCCTCTGGGCGGACGTGCCTCTGTCATTGGTTGGCTGCCTCCTGCACACCTCCTACTGGGGATCAAGCCCGCAACCCGGGCATGTGCCCTGACTGGGAATCGAACCGTGACCTCCTGGTGCCTAGGTCACACTCAACCACTGAGCCATGAGCTCAGGCCATGTGAAGATGTAAAGAGAGGCCGGACTGATGTGGCCACCAGAAGCTAGAGGAGGGTGGGACCCTCCTCCAGAGCCTGCGAGGGAGCCTAGCCCTGCTGGCATCTGAATTTCAGACTTCTGGCTCCAGACTTGTCTGACAATGAAATTTTTGTTGTCCTGAGCCACTGGGTTTGTGGTAGTGCATTATGGCAGCTCTAGGAAACACCAGGAGGCTGCTGGTTCGATTCCCAGTCAGGGCACATCCCCGGGTTTCAGGCTTGATCCCAGGTAGCGGGTGTACAGGAAGCAGCCGATCGAAGTTTCCCTTTCACATTGATGTTTCTCTCTCACTCGCACTCCCTTCCTCTCTCTGTAAAAAATCAACTTAAAAATCTTTAAAAAGAAAAGAGATTTCCTTAACTTTCCCAGTTATGTGCTATGAAGAATTCATTTATTCAACATTATCTTTTTTTAAATATTTTTTTACTGACGTTTACAGAGAGGAAGGGAGAGGGATAGAGAGTCACAAACAGTGAGGAGGGAGAAACATCGATCAGCTGCCTTCTGCACGCCCTTTACTGGGGATCTAGCCTGCAACTGAGGTACATGCCCTTGACCAGAATTCGAACCCAGGACCCTTCAGTCCGCAGGCCCACGCTCTATCCATTGAGCCAAATCAATTAGGGCTCAAGGTGATCTTTTGAGAACCTATGTGTAGACACTAATTGCAGAGTATTTAATAATGAGCCAACAAAAGTCCTGCCCCCATGCAGCTTAAATTCTAGTGGTGGCAGAGGCGGTATGCATGAAAATTAAGTGGAATGTGTAGTGTGTTAGAGGTGGTAAGTGCTCAGAAGAAATGCAGGGTGTGGAATATGACTGTTCATGTTGATTCTTTCTCCCTGCCCCTGTACACTGGCTTCATAATAGTGACATATTCATCATACATGGGCCTAAATCTTCTATGAACACTTCTTTTTTAAAAAATATATATTTCTGTTGATTTCAGAGAGGAAGGGAGAGGGAGAGACAGAAACATCAAGGATGAGTAGATGAGAGAGAATCATCCATCGGCTGCCTCCTTCATGCCCCCTGCTGGGGATGGAGCCAGCAACCTGGGAATCCAACCATGACCTCCTGGTTCATGGGTCTATGCCAGCCGTGGGCAAACTACGGCCCTCGGGCCGGATCCGGCCCGTTTGAAATGAATAAAACTAAAAAAAAAAAAAAGACTGTACCCTTTAATGTAATGATGTTTACTTTGAATTTGTATTAGTTCACACAAACACTCCATCCATGCTTTTGTTCCAGCCCTCCAGTCCAATTTAAGAACCCATTGTGGCCCTCGAGTCAAAAAGTTTGCCCACCCCTGGTCTATGCTCAACCATAAGCCAGGCTTTTAAATTTTTTTTTAATTTCTCATTTTCTTGCTGCTCAATCTATAGTCCTTGGATCATTGTTGCATTTTGTCTTGTACGGCAGAAATCACTTTTCTCAAATGCCTGAAAGCAGCCTCACTTTCTCCTCTCCACCCCCTTACAATTAGAGTACGTTCCATGGAATGCAATAAAACCTCTCTGAACTGCATTAACCCTCAATTTTGAAATCCAAATGACCATGGCTACTGGCATTTTTTTCTCTTTCTATAAAGATGACTGTATTACCTGGCTATTTCGTCATAGAACCTTACCCCAAAGTCCCCAGTCAAGGGAATGCCTAGGGAGCCACTGAGATTCCGTATGCCCTGTAAATGCTGCTAAAATGCAATGCAATCAGCCCACATGGTGTGGCTCAGTGGTTGAGCATCGACCTATGAATCAGGAGGTCACAGTTCGATTCCCAGTCAGGGCACATGTTGAGAGGGGGGGGAGGGGAGGTTAGGGAGGGGGGTTTGCAAGCTCGATCCCCAGTGTGGGGCATGCAGGAGGCAGCCAATCAATGATTCTCTCATCATTGATGTTTCTCTCTCTCTCTCTGTCTCTCTCTGATATCAATAAAAATATATTTAAAAAATGATCCAATTTTAGAGAAGTGGGAAACACCCCTTCTATACATAAAACTGTTTTTATGAAATGTGTGATATGAAATATTTGCAGGAGGTTGTTCTAGCTTCTCATGCCTTGTTTTGGTTGTGGAGGTCACCAGCTTAGTCCCACTCTCAGGAGTTCTGACTTCATTGGTACGGGTGTTGCCCAGGAAACTGATTGCTCACACACCGCTCAGGTGATTGTAGCGGGTGGCAAAGTCTGAGAACCATAGATAATTTGGGTCTGAAGCCCAGTTTTGCAATTTGACCTGGGAGGCTGTGTTTTTGCAATTATCCTGTTGACCACTAGATGGAGCACTGACCCCGTGACAAGGATTTAGCCACCAGGATTTTGCAAAACATTCTTTGTAGGCCAAGTAGGCGACATCCAGGGAGCATTGAGGGATTGAAGGGACTAGATCGGGGACCAGGAATGTGTCCCGGTTTTAAGTCTCGCGCTGTATTATGTCGTCAGCACCCATCTCTTCTAAGTTCTAGGAAGAAAGCCACATCATCTTTGGAGCCGGACTGTCCGTCAAGTCCGGGAGACACAGCTCTTTAGATTCTCCCCATCTCTGTGTCTTTTCTTGGATGAGAAATGCAGAAAGTCACTCGGTGGAAAGGCCACACCCTCTGTTGTTTGGCTGCAAGGGCGAAATGGAATGAGGCTGTTTGGAAATCTCTTAATTGGGAGTACATATGGGCCTGGCTGGCGTGGCTCAGTGGTTGAGCGTCGACCTAGGAACCAGGAGGTCACGGTTGGATTCCCGGTCAGGGCACATGCCCGGGTTTCGGACTCGATCCCCAGTGTGGGGCATGCAGGAGGCAGCTGATCCATGATTCTCTCTCATCATGGATGTTTCTCTCTCTCTTCTTCTCCCTTCCTTTCTGAAATCAATAAAAATGAAAATGTATTTTAAAAAAGGTACATCATGGATTGGGTAGTAAGTAGCCAGGGGTGGGGGCAATATGGAAACCTTATGTATAGATTCATATTAGTAAATAGGAGAAAACAGTTACATTTTAAAAGATCGCTGCCTCCCTCACACACAGGCGTGTGATTTTTCCAGAAGACAAGTACCTCTGGGCTTCATTTCTCCCCCTTTGACCTCCAAAGAAACACCAACCTCCACGTTGCTGGGTCACGCACTGTTGGTTCCTCAAAGAGCCATAGGCTGACTTCCTGCAAGTGCTTGCCTCGTCGTGGTTAGGGGCAAAGTCAAGACACACAATTCAAGGAAAATTGTGCAAGAAAACCAGCCTCACAAACTAAGGTGTAAGGACTGGGTCAGTGTTGACGCCATTTGGACTTTTCCCCCCCAAAGGAATGTATACACCATGTTCTTCGCGAAGGTCCAACTTACGTCCTTCCTAGAACAAAGAACGCCAGCTCACGCAGGAATGACGCTGGCAGTGTTCCAGAGCAGGGGGTTCACGCAGGGGATCTGAGATTTCCGTCACAGCTATTCATCCACCAAGCAGGCTCTGAACTCCGAGGTGCCGGGAACCACCCTATCCCACAAGTTGTACCAAGATCTGTGTGAGTCAGGTTTCCCTAGGGAAAGAGAATCAACACACACACACACACACACACACACACACACACGAGTGATGCACCATATAATGACGTTTTGGTCAAGGATGGACCACATATATGACGGTGGTCCCATAAGATTATAACAGAACTAAAAATTCCTATTGCCTGGTGACATCATAGCCACTATGATGTCATAGCCACTATGATGTCATAGCAACTATGATGTCATAGCCACTATGATGTTGTAGCCGCTATGATGTCATAGCCACTATGATGTTGTAGCCGCTGCACTGTTTACATGTTTGTGGTGATGCTGGTGTAAACACACCTACTGAGCTGCCGGTTGCATACAAATACAGCACGTGTACAATAATGTATAATAAATAATACTTGATCATGATGATAAATGACTACTTCCTGGTTTATTATTTACTAGATAATATACTTTAAAATGTTTCATGTTTATTGATTTCAGAGAGGAAGGGAGAGGGAGAGAGAAAGAGAGAAACATCCATGATGAGAGAGAATCAGGGATCGGCTGCCTCCTGCACACCCCCTACTGGGGATCAAGCCTGCAACCCGGGCATGTGCCCAGACCAGGAATCGAACCGTGACCTCCGGGTTCCTAGGTCAACGCTCCACCGCTGAGTCATGCCAGCCGGGTACCAAGTTGGGTTTTAATCGTATGGCAGGGCGCTGGGGTACCAGGGGAGCCTCCATTGGGAAATGGGATGAGCAGAGAGTCTGACATTCTAGAAACACAGCAAACCTTTCCAGACACGTTCCCCCCACCCCCATCCCTCCAGTCATCCTCATTAATATTAGAAGACATTTGCTGCCACTTTAAAAGATGAAGCTTTGTAACGTGTCTGTAACTCGGGCGGAACAAATTCATTTCTTTCAGGTGGATGCATAGCAGCCGTGGGGGAAGCTTCCTGCAGACGTCTCGACCCACCCAGCCGGCGCCAGGGGACCCGTTCTTCCCTCCCTGGGGACTTCGGACAGGGTAGGTCCTTCAGGAAGGTCTCTGTACCACCACCGAGGAGAGAGGAGCTGCCCCTCTTACATCTCTCCCAGGCGCCTTCTCGAGCAAAAGACTTTGGGTTTAAGCGCAAAACGAGGGGCTGGTTGTCTCTGCCGTTTTTATTGTTTTCTGCAGACATGAAACAACTGATAGGCCAGTCATTCTATTCTGTGGCTGGTGCCGTCCTCATGGGTTCATACCAATAATCCACTGATAAATGTTTGACCCCTGCCAAGGACAAGGGATCACCTTGCCAAGGGCAAGGGGTGATGTGCAAGGGTCTAGGGGACACACTGGAGACAGCTCAACAGTGTGCCTGTCTTATCTTGGAGTCGAACCTTTGCGGGCGACACGAGTACGCGGTCACGTAGCTGATGACCTGTCCAGACTTAAGGAGCGTGGGGAGCCGTCCCTTCCCACGTGGGAACCAGGGAAGGCTTTGCGGAGAAAGGGGGATTCGCGCGCAGACTTGACACCCCAGGGTGACCGCAGTTAGCAGTGCCACGGGTGTGCATCTGTGGGTCTTGTTATGTGCGCTGTTGTGCAGCCAGCTGTCTTCGCTCAACATTACGTCATGGACATTTTTTTCCTGCGCCCATGATTGCCCGTCGATCTCAGCATGGCGGAGGATGGAGAGAGCTCCATGATAAGGACCTACTCTAAACCAATCGGATCCCCACCGACAAGCATTCAGTGTTGAGGTCCAGGCCTAAATCCTGCCTCTGCCATTCAGCAGCTGGGTCATCTTGAGTGGAAACCCCAACTCTGAGGACAGGTGCCTCCTCGGTGAGGCAGGGGTGTGAATAATACCCACTGCATAGGGACGATGTGAGTCGATGTTTTTCTTAAAGATATTTTTATTGATTTTAAAGAGAAGAAGGGAGAGGGAGAGAGAAAAACATTCATGATAAGAGCCTCCTGCACACCCCACACTGGGGATGGAGCCCACCACCCGGCATGTGCCCTGACCGGGAATCGAACCGTGACCTCCTGGTTCATAGGTCGACGCTCAACCACTGAGCCACGCCGGTCAGGCGTGAGTAGATATTTGTATAAAACATGGATGACACTATCTAGCACTTTGCCAATGCTCAACTGAAGCCAACTGTTGTTGCAGCCATGGGCAGGGCGATGACCATTATCTGCATACAATGCTTAGATGGACAAGGAAAGAGCCAACGGTAAACATATTGGAGATCCTGAGAAATATCGTCCCGTTGCCCATCCCACTGGTGAGCAGGAGGGTCTGTGTTTGGCAGAAGGCGGTGAGAGGGGGCTAGGCCTGGGGTGCTGGAGACCCTTACGCGTCGCCCGCCACAAACCAGCCAGCCAGGTCTCCTGACTTGCCCCGCCTGGCGGCTGGCATTCTGCAGTAGAGAGGCCAGGTCCGGACGCCCTCATGTTGATTTCTAGAAGGAAAGAAACCCGGAGTTGAGGCCAGACTCGAAAATATAGGTCATATCTCGGTTTCTGTGGTTACCAGATCCTGTCAGCCACCAGGGACGCCCTCCCTCGGGGGCGATGCCAGGGTCCTGAGGCCTGGCAGCCTGAACTGGGGGTTCTAGAGCTGCGCCCCCCCCCTCCCCGCCAGCGTGTCTGCATGGGGTGCAGGGGTGTGTGGGGGGGACCCTTTGCACTTCCACTACTCCAGGGGTGAAGGGCTCAGTGGCACTGCCAATAGGGACCCCAGAGTCCAAGGCTGCAGGGATCCCCCCCCTCCTGGGCTGGGACAGTGCCCGCCCAGAGGAGCAGGAGGAGGAGGGGGGAGGCCAGCAGGCAGCCTCAGGAACAATGTGGTCGGTTGTTTTGCGGACTGTCAGCCTCGTTCCCGGATCTCCCTTTCCACGCCCCTTGGCCTCCCCGCCACAGGCCGGGCCGCGCTGAGAGGAAAGCGCCCCCTTATTTGGTGCTGGAGAGAAGGGGGGAAGGTGATCCCAGATGCCTGCGGCATTGGGTCATCCGCCCGCAGGGGTTGGGTTGGCCGGCCCGCGGTGCAGCGCCGGCTCCCGCCGCCAGGTGGCGGCGCTGGGCAACCGTCTGGCGGGGATGCCCCGAGTGGTAAACAAGTCCGCAGGTCTGGCTCCTCCGTCTGGTCCAAGGGGGGGTGAGGGGGGTGCTCCTTTGTGTGCGCGCTGGAAGGGAGAGGGGGGCGGCCGGAGGGGGAGAGGCAGGGGGGCCGGCAGAGGAGCTGGAAAAGAAAAAAAACAACAACCCCCCCCCAAAAAAAACCAAAAACAAAAACAGAGCCTTTTGAATAAGATAGGCCAGGCTGTAATTGGAGGGTGTGACTTTGCCGCGTCAATTTCACGGGAACCCTTGGCGAGTGCGCAAGGGGAGGCGGACACGTTCCACGCCCAGTTGGGATGTAGATTTTTCGAGGAACACAAATAAGGTGCCATGTGGGGATGGTTCCAGCTTCTAATGGGGGGGGGGGGTCCTTCCTCTCCTCTCCTCTCCCCCTCCCCCCGCCCCGTGCCAGACTCTCAGGTGAGCTGGGGAGCTCACACCAGCCGCCTACCTGCCTGGTGCAAAGGGAGGTGCCCACGCACTCAGCACGGGCAGGCCGGCCTTGCTCACCCTTAGGTATGGTCCTTACACTATACCAGCCGGGCAGCAGCTCTCCTCTCCACTTTTTAAATTTTAAAATATTTCTATTGCCCTGACCGGTTTGGCTCAGTGGATAGAGCGTCGGCCAGTGGACCGAAGGGTCCCAGGTTTGATTCCAGTCAAGGGCATGTGCCTTGGTGGCGGGCACATCCCCAGTGGGGGGTGTGCAGGAGGCAGCTGATTGGTGTTTCTCATCGATGTTTCTAACTATCCCTCTCCCTTCCTCTCTGTAAAAAACCAATAAAATATATTTAAAAAATATTTGTATTGATGTCAGAGAGGAAGGGAGAGGAGGAGAGAGAGAAACACCCATGATGAGAGAGAGTCATGGATGGGCTGCCTCCTGCACGCCCCCTGCTGGGGATCGAGCCCCAACCGGGCATGTGGCCTGACCGGGAATCGAACCGTGACCTCCTCGTTCATAGTTGATGCTCCACCACTGAGCCATGCAGGCCGGGCTAGATTTCCTTTTCCTATCCCATCCGGGGAATGGCAGGGTCAATTTCCCTGCTTGTCCTTCGGTGCTGAGGTCTGGATGTTAGATTTGCAGTGAGCGGTGCTCTCTCAGAGTCAAAATAAGTGACCACCCTGCCCGGCTTTCTCGCTCATCCTCACATCCTCTGCGATTTCGTTTCCACAACCTAAGCTTCCATTTGGAACCCGGCAGAAACTCTGTTACTTTAAGGCAAGCATAAAAAAAAAAAATTAGAATGTTGCCCTAGCCTGTTTGGCCGAGTGGATAGAGCATCGGCCTGTGGACTGAGGGTCCCAGGTTCGATTCCGGTCAAGGGCACTTTACTGGTGAAAGATCAGACGGAGGCTAAGGTACCTGGTTAGTCACTCAGGTATTTCTGGGCTGCAGGTTACCTCATACCCCGCCCACCAGTTGGGGGAAGGGAGGATCTATCAACTGGGTCGAAGGTTCGATCCCCAGCTCTGATCAGGGCACGTGCGGGAGGCAACCCATCGATGTGTCTCTCTCACATCGATATTTCTCTCTGTCTCTCTCCCTCCCTTCCACTCTAAAAATTAGTAGAAAAATATCCTCAAGTGAGGATTAACCAAAGGGGGAAAAAGAATGCTTTCCTCTAACTTATCTTCGGAACTATTGGGGGAAGGAGCGTCCCCAAGGGACAGGCGTGGTTGGGGTGCGGTTTGAACCCACCTCAGAGAGTGTGAGAGCCCTGCCCTGCTCCCCAACTCCTGGCAGGGGGTGGCGCTGGCTTCTCCATCAGGCCAGGCAGCCCAGCCCTCTCCTGACCCCGCCCACTCCAGGCACGTGTGTGTGTGTGTGTGTGTGTGTGTGTGTGTGTGTGTGTGTGTGTGTGTCTCTCTCTCTCTCCACCACATTTCTGCACCCCCTCCCCAACCTTTTTTTTCTTTCTTTCCATCCCTCAGTGGGTAGACTGGTGGGGCTCCAGGATTCCCGAGGAAGGTGTCAGCCGCCATCTGTTCCGTCGCTTTTCAACCCAGGAACACGAGACTAGTCAGCTTGACGTCGGTGCGAGATGCTGGCGGGACTCAGGCCCGGGGCGGGACGCTCGCCTCCTTTGCAGGGTCTGCCTTCGACAGCAGCGAAATGCCGGCGTGCCCAGCCTCCTTGCTGTGTCAGGGCTGCTTGGGGGGGAGTCACACTGCACAGGGATCCTGGATGATAACAAAAATCAGTCCCTGCTGGTGTGGCTCCGTGGTTGAGCGTCGACCTGTGAACCAGGAGGTCACCAGTTCGATTCCAGGTTAAGGGCACACGCCCGGGTTGCGGGCTCGATCCCCAGTGGGGGGCGTGCAGGAGGCAGCCGATCCATGATTCTCTCTCATCATGGATGTGTGTCTCTCTCTCCTTCTCCCTTCCTCTCTGAAATCAATAAAAGCATATTTAAAAAAAAAAAAAGATCCCAAAGCCCAGAAAAATCTACACCTGAACCTGCTATGGGAGGTTCCCTGGGATCCAAACACAGGATGATCAAACAGGTTGGCGCTGGCCTCCTGTCACGCGCACCCTGTTGGGCAAGAGGTCCCTCCGGCCTGGGAAAGACCCTCCGTATTTCTCTTCCCTCCGCGTGGAGCAGGGACCCGCGTAGGGGATGGCGCCCACCCTGACAGTGAGGCGCCCACCCACTGGCGGGAGGAAGACCGATCCTTCTCTCCTGTGTGTGAGCTTCCAGAGAGACCTGTGGCTCCCCGTGGTTGCGATCTTCACATGGTTTGGGAGTGAGTCAGAGATCCCGGGAGCTGATAACGCCCTTAATGCCTCTGTAAACACCTATGGGGCAATCGCAACTTCGCACCCAAGCATTTGTCCTCTGCTTAGGAAGGAATGAAATCGCCGCCCACAAACCTTCTCTCTCTCCCTCTCGCTCTCCTTCTCGCTTTCCCTCTCACTCTTGCTCTCCCCCTCCTCCTCCCCCTCTCCCTCTCCCTCTTCCTCTCTCTCTCCCTTTCCCATTGGGGACCCACCTCCTAATCTAAAGGCCTCCGTTTCCCCTGCAGCATCTCTGTTTTCATTTCCTCCTTGCCAGGATCTGGGCAGGTGCGACTTTTCCTCTCCCCGCCCCACTTTCTCTGAAATGACTGTTTGCAACAGAACAGGGGCCGAGTGCAAACATTGTAGGTTTTGCGCCATCTCCGTGGTTAACGACGCCGCTCGGCTAAGTGTCAGCACGAAAGCCGCCACAGATGGTCCCTCATCAGATGCATGTAAAACTTTATTTCTTTTTAATTTTTTAATTTTTATTGATTTCAGAGAGGAAGGGAGAGGGAGAGAGAGAGAGAGAGAGAGAGAGAGAGAGAGAGAAACATCAATGATGAATGAGAGAGAATCATGGATCAGCTGCCTCCTGCACGCCCCCTACTGGGCACGCCCCCACACTGGGGATGTGCCCTTGACCAGGGATGGAACCGCGACCTCCTGGTTCATAGGTCAACACTCAGCCACTCAGCCACACCGGCTGGGTCCTAATAAAACTTTATTTGCAAAAATAGACAGGGGCCATGATTTTGGCCCTTGGGCTGTCATCTATAGGACAACAAAAGCCAACGACAGTGGTCACCCACCAGATCCACTCTACAGGGTATTAGAGCATCGCCTTGCTTTTGAAAGTGATTTTTTTTTTTTAATGGAACGCTGTGTCCACAGGAATTTCTATATTTACTCCTAACGCTGCATTGAGACACAGCCACCGTTGTGCCTTAGCCTTCTCTGCATGCACCCTACTTTGTCCACCGAAAGCAATAATTAGAGCCCCCGTATTCATGCATTCATTTAAAAAACAACAACAACAACAAAATACCACAGACCGGCCACCACGGCTACACCTTGGGTCCATTCATCAGCGCTCGTTCCTGCACTTTCTCTCTCCTCGCGCACGTTGTAATTTTGTTTACCACATGAGGCGCGAGAACAAGGGTTTGCTCAACTGTGGACACACCGTCGAGAGAAAAGGAGACTATTGAGTCTACCGACTTGGGCCAAAGACCTGGGTTGGAAACCTCTAGGACAGAAATGCCCTTTCCCTGCCCACCCCCCTCCACAGGCCCGAGCTCAACCGCGCCTCGATTGTCATTGTGGCGTCACTCACACCAGTTCATTAACATCACCATCCTGATCTTTTTTTTTTTTAATATGTTTTTTATTGATTTCAGAGAGGGAGGATGAGGGAGAGAGAGAAACATCCATGAGGAGAGAGAATCATGGATCGGCCGCCTCCTGCACCCCCCACACTGGGGATGGAGCCCACCACCCGGGCATGTGTACTGACCGGGAATCGAACTGTGACTTCCTGGTTCCTAGGTCGATGCTCAACCCCTGATCCACGCCGGCCGGGCCACCATTCTGATCTTGGTAATAAACAAGTTTATTTAAACCCGAGCACAGCTGCAGAATGAAGCCACAGAGACACGTTGGTGGTAGGCGGCCCTGCGTTTTTTTTCAGCAAGGTGAGCTCTGACCAAGTCCCAGGGCCTCAGTGAGACAAGCTGCCATTCAGCTCCGGGGTGAGTGAAAGTGTGGGGTGTTCGCCTGTGAACAGAGGGGTGACACACTTGTGATTAGGGCGGTACATTTTTATCAATGACACGAGCCATTGATGCGATGCATCTCCTGTTTTCTCCTAACCCCTTGTGCGCTTAGAATCATGAATCGGCTGCCTCCTGCACGCCCCCTACCAGGGATCGAGTCCACATACCCGGGCACGTGCCCTGACCGGGAATCGAAACCATGACCTCCTGCGTCATAGGTCGATGCTCAACCACTGGGCCTGTGCATAGAACAAGGTGAATCCAGTCTCCTCGGTCACACTGGACG
>NW_005872407.1:45539-74051 GCF_000147115.1 Myotis lucifugus
TGCTGGCCCCAGGGGCCTTCCCAGGATCCTCAGCAGCTACAGGAAAGGCGGGGTGTATGGCCTGGAGGTGGGCGATGCCCTGGTTCATGCCAAGCGTCCCGGTCACACGACCACTCGGGAGACCACCGTTCAACCACACGGCGCGCTGAGGCCGCCTACGGCTCCTGCATCTGTTTCCTCACCCAAATGCGCCCCGTGGAGCCCTAACACATGGCAGGGGTCGTGTCTGAATTGTCTGCTGGGAAGATCAGAAGCTGAGAGCGCCCTGGCCGGCGTGGCCCAGTGGTTGAGCGTCAACCTAGGAACCAGGAGGTCACGGTTCGATTCCCGGTCAGGACACATGCCCAGGTTGCAGGCTCCATCCCCAGTGTGGGGCGTGCAGGAGGCAGCCGATCCATGATCCTCTCTCATCCTTGATGTCTCTGTCTCTCTCTCTCTCCTTCTCCCTTCCTCTCTGAAATCAATACAAATATATTTTAAAAGAAGAAGGAGCTGGGAGGCCGCTGTGACAGATACTCCATGAAAGCCCTCGCCCACGCGCTGCTAGAGCCGCCCTTCGGGTTGCCGTGGGTTTTTGCATGTCGAGGTGCCCAGCCCTTCGAGGCGGAAGGGCTGGTCCCCTGAGGTCACCGGGGCTGCCGGCACCACAGGGCGCCAGGGAGGCCATGGCCTGTCGGAGGCGCCCAGGGTCAGAGCTGGCGAAACCGCGGTTGTTGGAAAGCCTCAGTGATCTGAGCCAGAGCAAGGGCGGGAGGCACCTGCAGGGACACAGGGCGCGGCCACCCTCGCTCTCCTGTGTTTGGCACAACGTCCCAGTGAACAAATGGGAATCACAGACGTTGCAGGAACCACAGCAAACGCTCCGGGGTGGTGGTGGTGGGGGGTCGGTTTCTTCTAGAAAAGTTCCAGGGTGGCCAGCCAGGGCTGACCAATGTGTTCCACGGGGATCTTTTTAAAATGATTATTTAGCCCCGGCCGGTGTGGCTCAGCGGATCGAACGTCGGCCTGTGGACGGAATGGTCCCGGGTTCGATTCCCGGTTAGGGCACAGGCCCGGGTTGCAGGCTCCATCCCACAGTAGGGGGCGTGCAGGAGGCAGCTGATCCATGATTCTCTCTCATCGTGAATGTTTCTCTCTCTCTCTCTCCCCCTCTCCCTTCCTCTCTGAAATCAATAAAAATGTATTGAAAAAAACAACAACCCCACAAATGTATTATTTAAAAAAAAAAAAAGGGACACATGCCCAGGTTGTGGGCTCGATCCCCACTAGGGGGCGTGCAGGAGGCAGCCGATTCACGATTCTCTCTCATCGTGGATGTTTCTGTCTCTCTCCCTCTCCCCCTCCTCTCTGAAATCAGTAAAAATATACATTTTTAAAAAGGGAGCGAGGGAGGAAGGCTTTCTCCCTGGGGTAATGCCTGTACCTCCCCTGGCCCCCCAGAGTCCCCCCATCCTTGTTTTGGGGCCCCCCCGGCGCCCCCTGGGTCCTGGGGACCCGGCTTTTTCTTCAGGGATCTCTCCCCCACGAAAACACAAAAGAGCACATCTCCCTCGAGCCCCTGCCCTCACACAAGAGCAGCCGCGGGGAACCCACGAAGGGAGGGGGCTCCGGGCTGTGCCGCACCCACATTTTGTTTTCCTGTTGTTGTTGTTTTTTTAAATTTTCCGATGAATAATTCAGTGGCTGTGCCAAGGTTGAAATATTGTTCTGTTTTCAGTGAGATGTGAGAAGAGAAATGAATCCTAATGAAATGTTTCGGTTTCCTCTATCGGAGGCTCCCCGTGCGTGCGGTGCGATTCCCACGCCCCAAACAGGCGGCGGCTGCTTCATCCTCTTGCCTGCAAAAGGCGAGAGGCAGTCCCAGTCCGTGGAGTGGCTGCCTCACGCGGGCGCCTCCCGCCCCCCACTTCCCCCACCGATCGATCGATCGATCGGAAGAGCTACCTGTGAGCACCCAGCTGGTAGACACCGGAATCCACGCGAATTTCAGAAAACGAAAATTACGAGTGAGCCCGGCCGGCGTGGCTCCGTGGTTGAGCGTCCACCTAGGAACCAGGAGGTCACGGTTGGATTCCAGGTCAGGGCACAGGCCCCGGTTTGCAGGCTCCATCCCCTGTAGGGGGCGTGCAGGAGGCAGTTGATCCGTGATTCTCTTTCATCATGGATGTTTCTCTCTCTCTCTCTCTCTCTCTCTCTCTCCCTCTCCCTTCCTCTCTGAAATCAGTACAAACATATTGTTTTAAAAAGCAGCCCCAGCCCGAGGGGTTCCCCCCCTTGCCCTCCCCAGTCATTAGAGAGACTGACACCTTGGTCTCTATCAAGAAATCGCGTTCCCTAAGTGGCGATGCGGAGTCATTAGCTCAGCGTGCAATCAGCGCCTCGATCTTCTTCAAAGCACTTTGCGAGTCCAGGACACGCATTTTTAAAGACAGAGGACGTTGGAGAGGAGCCTCTTAAACCCGCTCAGAAGGCATTTACCGCTCCCCTGTGGGGAGGACGCCTACCTGGGACCTGGGATTCTCTCTCCTGAGGCCTCGCTTCTTTGAGCCAAACCAAGTCGTTTTGGGATCGGCCCCAAACGCACCCCTTTTCTCTCCGGGCAGCGGTGTCCTAACAAGGCGCTGCAGGTACATAAAGCCACTCCCCGCAGAACTCGGTCCTCCTTTAAAAGCCTCCACCCAACTTCATTTGTTTAGGTTTTTTTTAAAAATGTTTTTATTGATTTTTTTTTTAAAAAAATCTATTTATTGCCTCCTACTGTCATTTTAGTTGAGTTTTAAGGAAAGAAGTTAAACATGTACAGCCAATGTGTCATTTCAATGGCAACTTCTTTATTATTATTATTATTAATACTAGGGGCCCGATGCACGAAATTCGTGCAGGAGTAGGCCTTCCTTCCCCCAGCTGCCGGCACCGGCTTCCCTCGCTGCCCCGGGCTTCGTCCAGAAGGTCATCTGGAAGGACGCCTGGGAAGGATGTCCGGTCTAATTAGCATATTACACATTCATTATTATAGATACTTTTATTTGATTTCAAAGAGAAACATCCGTGATGAGAGAGAATCATGGATCGGCTGCCTCCTGCACGCCCCCTACTGGGGATCGAGCCCACATGTGCCCTGACCGGGAATCGAACCTCGACCTGCTGGTTCATGGGGTCGAGGCTCAACCACTGAGCCACACCGGCCATGCTCTCCTGCTTTTTAAAACGGACGCTTCTCATTGTTGGGGGCCAGGGGAACATGTCAGGTACATCACGCCCAATGCTGCCCCTCGAGCTCCCCACCTCAGCTGCCCCAGGGCACATTCCCTCGGGACGAATGAATCTTTGGAACTTAAGTCTGGAGCTTAATATTGGCCCCCAAACAGGAGAAATTGGTGCCTACACGGATTCCCCAGTATTTTCTGCAAACAGGGCTGCTCTCTCTCTCTCTCTCTCTCTCCCTCTCTCTCTGAAATCCAGAGCAATAAAAATAATTTTATAAAGTAAATTGTAGCAATACACAGAACAAGTTATGAGCAGGTGATTTTAATTCTGAGAATGTGTGTCTTTTCCATATTGTTTCTTTCTCTTTTTTTTTCCCCCCATCTCCAACCCGACTTGGATTCAGCCTCCAGCCCTATTTCGTCATGGCTCTGCTCTTTTCACCCCTCTCCCTATCTGAGACACACTTGGCCTTGGATTTCCACTTTGCTTCCCCTAGCGTGTGGGGTTACGAAACCACAACAACCTAGTTTTAAAATCCAACCAGGCGCGCTGAGGTTTGTATGCCCAATGTGTCCGCAGGTAGGTGGCATCATCTGTAACTGGATAGGAGTCTGTTTTAATCGGCGTGCGAGTCTGAATATTTATTCGGAGTTTTCTCAAGTTATGGCCACAGCAGTCACTCTCTTTTCATCCTGATATTTTCCTCTCAAGTTGGTAACTCTTTATTTTTATTTTTATTGATTTCAGAGAGAGGAAGCGGGGGGCGTGGAGAGAGAGAGAAACATCAGTGATGAGAGAGAATCATAGATCGGCTGCCTCCTGCACGCCCCCTACTGGGGATGGAGCCCACAACCCCGGGCATCTGCCCTGATGGGGGAATTGAACTGTGACCTCCTGGTTCATAGGTCAACGCTCAACCACTGAGCCACACCTGTCGGGCATTAGGTCAGTAACTCTTTTAACGTGTCCTTGGGTACTTGGATAGAAAGATTTTTTTAAAAATATATATTTTTATTGACTTCAGAGAGGAAGGGAGAGGTAGAGAGAGAAACATCAATGATGAGAGAGAATCGTGGATCGGCTGCCTCCTGCACGCCCCCTACTGGGGATCGAGCCTGCAACCCGGGCATGTGTCCTGACTGGGGAATCGAACCTTGACCTCCTGGTTCCTGGGTCGACGCTCAACCACTGAGCCACGCCGGCCGGGCTTGGCGGAACTGACCTAAAACTAAAATAATTGCTCACTTGGCTGCCTTTCCCGGTTACAGCATGACCGTCTCTCTTGGGTTAGTCACTTGGGTGTTAAGCACGTTTTCTCATCCAGCAAACATAACTGAGACCCTGTGGTGCCAGGCCCAGGGCTCCTTTGGGGAATTTGGTGGTGGTGGCAAAGTGTGGACAGATTTGATCTGAAACCGTGCCAGGAGGGGAAGCAGTGCCAAGGGCGAGGAAAGCCAGGAGGGCTTCCCAGAGGAGGTGGCAACTCAGGGCAGTCAGTTCCAGCAGAGCTTGAAAGCACTCTTGGTATCAATTAACCTCTTGTCTGTCTACAAATAACGGAGATGCAAAATGCGTGGCTGGCACCGGGAGAAGTGGGTTTCTTGCACGCGTATCCCAAGCCCGGAGGTGATACGGGAGCTCTGTAGGCGTCAGCAGCCTACGGCCCTTCCGTCTTGTGGCCCTGCCATGCTCGACCTCGTGGTCCAGGGTGGCTGCGGGAGCTCCAGCCATGACGGCTGCATTCCAGGCAGCAGGAAGGTGGGAGCAAGGGAAGCCAGGTCTTCTTCTTAAGGAGGCCTCTTGACATGCCATTCTTTCCCCATTGATCAAAACTGATCACTTTGGCCCTGGCTGGTTAGGCTCAGTGGATAGAGCGCCGGCCTGTGGACTGAAGGGTCCCGAGTTCGATTCCGATCGAGGGCACGTACGTTGGTTGCAGGCTCGATACCCGGCCCCGGTCCGGGTGTGCAGAGGACATCCAATTGATGTGTCTCTCTCACATCGATGTTTCTCTCTCTCTCTCTGTCTCTCCCCCTCTCTTCCCACTCTCTCTAAAAACCAATGGGAAAAAATATCCTCGGGTGAGGATTAGCAAAAAAATAAAATAAATAAAAAATAAAATAAATAAATAAATAAAAATCTATTACGTTGGGCTTGGCTACAGTGGCTCAGTGGTTGAGCGTCGACTTCTGAACCAGGAGGTCACGGTTCTATTGTCAGTCATGGTACATGTCTGGGTTGTGGGCTCGATCCCCAGTGTGGGGCGATCAATGATTCTCTCTCATCATTGATGTTTCTATCTCTTTCTCTCCCTCTCCCTCCCTCTTTGAAATCAATTAAAATATATATATATATATATATACATATATATATATATATATATATATATATGTTTAAATCGATCACTTTGTTCCACATAGCTGCAAGGGAGGCGAGGGAATGAGGCCCTTAACTCCATGGCAACATGCCTTGGTAGAGTTGGGGAAGATTGGGAGGCAACCAGCTGTTTCGGTCAGGGTAGTGATGGTGGGTGGAGTGACACCTCTGTGAGCAAAGGAGGGGAAGGGAAGCTTATCTCCTTTCAAGGAATAGATAAAGATAAGTAGGTCAGTTTGCCCTAGAGTTTGGTGTGCCAGGAGATAAGGCTGGAGAAACACACAGATGCTGGGTTGTGGGAGGTCTTGAACCCCGTGCCCTGTTGAGGAGCTGAATTTTAGCCGGAGGACCACGGGGAGCTACGGAAGGCGTTTCAGCCTTGACGTAGCGGAGAGGCGAGGGCAGGGACATCATCCGGAGGTGACCAGAGCCTTTCAGGAAAAACAGCGAGGACAGCCGGTGACTTCAGGGACGAGGAGCGGCGAGCAGATGGCAGAGATACTGGAGAGGTAGAACCGGTCGGATGTGGGTGGCGAGAGAGACGTGGCCCAAGGTGGCAGACACCCAGGCCCGTGGCGGGTCTGACGCCATTGGCAGAGATCACAGGGAGGCTGGCGGAGGCGGGGGGAGAAGGTGAGCTTGGTGTGGACATGTTGCCCCGAACCTTCTGTCTACACACACAGTTGGGGTGGATGCATTTTTGAAAATACATCTTTATGGATTGCAGAGAGGAAGAGAGAGAGAGAGACATCCATGATGAGAGAGAATCATGGATCGGCTGTCTCCTGCACGCCCCACACTGGGGATCGGGCCTACAACCCGGACATGTGCCCTGACCGGGAATCGAACCGTGACCTCTTGGTTCATAGGTCAACGCTCAACCACGGAGCCACACTGGCTTGGTGATCTCTATTTGTATTTTAGGGCGCAGGGGTCGCCCTCATCTGCCTGCACCCATGGACTCAGGCTGTTTTCGGGGGCGGGGGGCGGGCGGTTAACTTCCCTGATCTTTCTGTCACTTCCAAAGATAGGAAAAGTGATGCTGACCACACAAGCTTTAACAACCATGGCGTCAGCCCGGCCGGCGTGGCTCCGTGGTTGAGCGTCAACCTAGGAACCAGGAGGTCACGGTTCGATTCCCGGTCAGGGCACAGGCCCAGGGTGCAGGCTCCATCCCCAGCAGGGGGCGTGCAGGAGGCAGCCCATCCATGATTCTCTCTCATCATGGATGTTTCTATCTCTCTCTCCCTCTCCCTTCCTCTCTGGAAAAAAAAAAAAAAAAAAAGACAGGGAAGATCACTGCTTTCTGGGGCCGGCATTCTGGCGGGACAGGAAACAATCGGTCGAGAATTTCACGGTAGTGAGTGAAGTCAGTAACGCAGGCTGATGCGCTGACGAGTGACTGGGGTGAGGGGGGCGCCTTCTCAGAGGGGTCATCACCATCACAGAGGCCTTTCGGAGGAGGAGGAGGAGGTGGAATTGACAGGGAGCCTCGAAGGAAGAGAAGGGGCAGCTGAGGTCAGGAGGGGGACCCTGCCAGAGACAGGGCCCAAGAGAGGACACAGCTTGGCACGCTCCAGCCCCTGGAAGGGGGCCGGCTCGGGCGGCGGCGCGATGTGGGGAGAGAGCCGTGTTGTGCAATGGGGCCTGGCAGGCGGGATCCTGGGGGCCGCTCACCTGTAGCCCCGGCCAAGACTTGGGGACTCTATCCTAGGAGCCACGAAAAGGAAAAGAGAAGTCGCTGGAGGGCTCCAAGCAGGTGACAGATAGCAAGTGTGGTGCCCTCTGCCCTCACTCAGGCTGCTGCCTGGAGGCTGGAGGGGGGTGGGGGCGGGGCGAGAGAGGCCACAGGGAGCTAGGGCAGGAAGGAAATGGGTAACGCAGGGGAGGCATGTCCATGGTGGCTCTGCTTTGGACGGAGTTGGGGGGACATTTCCCCCATCTCGGAATTGGAGCTCCCCCCGGGGGTCCCACAGCGATCAGAGAGGCCCTCGGGGTCCCAGGAGGCGTGGTGAGCCGGCCAGTCTACTCCCATCCATCAGGGTAGCATCTCGGTGGCCCCGTCACGGGCACTGGGTGGTCCCTGCAAGGTGCCTGTTAGTTTCAGTGGAATTGTTTACTCTGTGGACCTCAGTGGAGAAGGGCCGGCTGCCCCGAGACCCCCAAGAGCCGGTCCTTCCCTTTACTTTTTTTAAAAAATATATTTTATTGATTTTTTACAGAGAGGAAGGGAGAGGGATAGAGAGTTAGAAACATCAATGAGAGAGAAACATCAATCAGCTGCCTCCTGCACATCTCCTACTGGGGATGTGCCCGCAACCAAGGTACATGCCCTTGACCAGAATCGAACCCGGGACCCTTCAGTCCGCAGGCTGATGCTCTATCCACTGAGCCAAACCGGTTAGGGCTATTTTTTTTATTTTTAATATGTTTTTATTGTTTCCAGAGAGGAAGGGAGAGAGGGAGTGAGAGAGAAACATCCATGATGAGAGAGAATCCTGGATCGGCTGCCTCCTGCACGCCCCACCACCGGGGATGGAGCCTGCAACCCGGGCATGTGCCCTGACCGGGAATCGGAACCGTGACCTCCTGGTTCCTAGGTCGACGCTCAACTATTAGAGCCACGTCGGCCGGGCCCAAATGTATTATTATTTCTATTATTTGTCGACAAGACTGGCAGGCCGGGGAGAACAAGAGAAGGGAGAGGAAGAAGGGAAGCAGGCTGAGAGCCGGGCACGACTGAGGACCATTTTGGCACAGTTAGGGTTGGGTAAGGCCCCCACCCATCCACCCATCCACCCCAGGCCAACAGCCCAGGCCGGGTCTCAGGGCAGGGCACGCCCATAAGCCCGCACGAGGCACGCACAGCTCGCTCTGCCTGCAAAGGGACGAAGGATGTCCATGCCAGTGCGCACAAGGCTTTCTGAGCTTCGAGTCCTGGCGGATGGCGACCCACCCTGGCAGGGTGGGGACCAAATGGGAGGCATCAGAGGAGCCCGCATCCCCTGTTGGGGTGCTCGCTGCAGCCGGGAGGCCAGGCGGGGATGCCGCTGTGAGTGAGGGCGTGGGTATCACCCTGGAGTCCTGGGAATCCAGCTGGTCCCGGGCTCTGCCCCTCGAGCGAAATGATTCCCGCGCGTCCCTGCTCTCGATGACGTGACGTGGCGGCGTCCCTCCCCGGCCCCATCGACAACACTAATAAAAATAGACGACGTATTTTTAAAAGCCTCCAGCAGATTGTCATGGCGATAAATAATTGTATCGCGGCGCTGCCATGGCAACGGAGTCTGTGTCACCGAGACCAATCAAGTCTATGTAAAACTTGTCTAAATTTAGGTGTTTGAAAAGAGTTAAAATAGCCTATAGGCACGCAGAGGTACACGGAACGTGTTTTGAAATCTTCGCTGGGGAAAATAGTTTTAGTCGTTTGAAAAGTCTGAATTGTTTATTGTTATAGTTCTCCACTCCAGATTATAAATCTCAGCTTCCCTTTTTGTCATATATATGTTAATATTATGTGTTATAGTGTATATATTCTTAAAGGCTTTAATGAGCAGTAGAAGACTATAGCGCTCTCTCTCTCTCTCTCTCTCTCTGTCTGTCTCATTCTTTCACTCTCTTCTTCCAAAGTAATGTAGTCCTAGCCAGTTTGGCTCAGTGGGTAGAGCATCAGCCTGTGGACCGAAGGGTCCCGGGTTCGATTCCAGTGGGGGCGCGTCCAGGAGGCAACCCATCGATGCGTCTCTCTCACCTCCATCTTTCTTGCTGTCTTCCCCTCTCTCTTCCCCTCTCTCTAAAAATCAATGGGAAAATATCCTCGGGTGAGGATTTTAAAAAAAAAATGAGAGAAAGAAAGTACTTTACAAGGCCGAACACCACCATTCTTGTTCCTTTTCCCACTTGCCGCTAATGACACTGTATTAATGGAATAACAAGTTGCATTAGCGAAAGCACGCCACGCCGGATGAATAGCTCGTTCCCATACTCTTGGCATCGTTCCCCCCGAAGCGTTTATGACGGCATCTCAGCGAGTGTGTGGCTGGGAACTCCAGACCCCCCAGACTCGCTGTGGTCCTCCTCCTCCGAGGCAGTCACGGTTCCCTCCTGACTTCAACTCCGTTCTACTGAAATGACAAAGATGTGGCATTACCCCAGCGGGGACAAAGCTTTTTTTTTTTCACAGACGGGTGAGTATTGTGCCATGAAAGGGACGCCTCCAAGTCCAAAGTGATGACATGAAAACATGCAGCAGCTGACAAAACCAGACCCCTGTCACCTTTTTTCTCCTTCTTTCCTTTGGTTTTGATGAAATAAAAAATGTCTTTTTAGAAAATTTTTAAATTGATTTCAGAGAGGAAGGGAGAGGGGGAGAGAGGGAGAAACATCCATGATGAGAGAGAATCATGGATCGGCTGCCTCCTGCACGCCCCCTACTGGGGATGGAGCCGGCAACCCGGGCATGTGCCCTGACCGGGAATCGAACTGTGACCTCCTGGTTCCTAAGTCGACGCTCAACCACTGAGCCACACCGGCCGGGCCCACCTTTCGATAATAAAGCACGTCATGCCTTTGAGAGTTATACGCCTCCAGAAAGTTATCACACGTGGGAAAATCCCTCCGCAAACCAGAAAGAAGCCCGCCTTGTCGTCTTTCCCGTTGCAAAACCAAATTTCATACATTCACCCTCTCCTGTTGTTTAGGACATAAGTTTCAATATGTACTTCCAAAGAAGGAAGGGCAAAGAAGAAAATTAATAGATGTTACTTCTCAGCGATGGTTCTATGATGAATGATTTTTATTTTTCCCCGTCTACCTTGTACCCCATTCCTGCAACGAATACTTTAACCTGAAAAATGAACCTTCTGTAGGGAAATCAAATTCTCCTTCGTGCGGCTCTGTTGCCCTGGCTGGAATGGAAATTAAGTCAAAATGATGATGATGGACCAGGTGGAGCCTGTGATCGCTTCAACTTTTAGGTGTCAACCTCGAAGAGGAGGCAAAGAGAAAGTCATCCTACTTATTAGCTTATTTTTGGCACGGCTGGCCTGGCTCAATGGTTGAGTGTCGACCTGTGAACCAGGAGGTCATGGTTCTATTCCCACACTAGAGGCCCGGTGCACGAAATTCGTGCATGGGAGGGGGGTTGTCCCTCAGCCTGGCCTGCACCCATCCCTCTTGGAATCCGGGACCGCTGGCTCCTAACCGCTCGCCTGCCTGCCAGCCTGATCCCCCGAACTGCTCTCCCCTGCCGGCCTGACCCCCCCTAACTGCTCTCCCCTGCCGGCCTGATCACCCCTGACTGCCTCTGCCTTGGCCCCGCCACCATGGCTTTGTCCGGAAGGACGTCCGGAAGGTCCCCCGGTCTATCTAGCATATTACTCTTTTACTAGTATAGATATTTTAAATTGCCTTATTTTAAACATTTCCTAATTGTTTCCCCATTCGAGAGTTTCTTCTAAGACTATATAATATGACTTCACCCATTTTACAGATGGGAAGACTGAGTCACCCCCCCCCCCCCCATTTGGATTTCAGAGCCACTTCTCGTACCGTGTCTCTCTAGGAAACCCAAAAGCCGCCGAGCGTTGCCGTTGGTCGTTAAGTGGCGTGTGATTTGTGTGTGTACGGTAGAGCTGGCAGCAAATTGATCTTCCTAATTATCTTTTGCTTAGGCTGACAGAAAAACCGCCTGCGTCATCTGAGCCTCCACCAGCTGGGAAGTGGAGAGTGTTTTGCGATGGGGGGAAGCTGCTCTGAGATTCCCAACTTGGCCATGTTTTTCAAACAGATAAATAAATGGAGGAAAACATCCGTAGCACGTGACCGAGCAGAGCAGCAAGGGTTAATGTCATTTTTTTTTCCTAAAAAATATTTTCATTGATTTCAGAGAGGAAGGGAGAGGGAGAGAGAGAGAAACATCAATGATGAGAGAGAGTCATGGATCGGCCGCCTCCTGCACGCCCCCTACTGGGGATGGAGCACCCAAGCCGGGCATGTGCCCTGATGGGGAATCAAACCGTGACCTCCTGGTTCAGGGGTTGATGCTCAACCACTGAGCCACACCGGCCGGGCAGGAGTTAATATCTTTATTCTATATAAGGAGCTCAGGCACATTGCTAATAGCAACACTAAACCCCAACAGATAAAATTAGCAACACCTTCTACCCCAACAGATAAAACGAGCAACACCTTCTACTTCTATATTTTCAACGACCATGAAAAGAAATATTTCCAGCGGAAAATATAGAAATGGTTGCTCAGATGTTGCATTTTTGCTCAGCCCTCCAATAGCCAAAGCAATTCAGTTTCGGCCAAATTGGGGCGAGGCACCTACCAAAACGAGCATTTAAAAATGCAAACTCGGTGTCTTTGATGGTGACAGTAGTTTATTTTGAAAGCCAGTATCTATCAAAACGCATTAGAAGCCATCAAAAGGCCCCGTCATGCTTCCGTGTTAGGGCAATGATTACATATTTGGAAAACACACGAGGACAGTTGTCATGTGTAAAGGGCCTCTCTAGTAGTGTGGGAAGATACTCCCCGTGAAATGTATACCGGGGGGGAAATTGCTTGTACTCTCTGATTATAATGACTTCAAAATAAATGTGGAAAAAGGGTGGAGACACCTGGATGTCCGTAATGGCGGCCTTTTGATTTATTTATCTTTATTATTTCTATCTCTATCTCTATATCTATATCTACATCTATATCTATCTACTTATTTATTTTTTATTATTTTTTAAAAAATATATTTTATTGATTTTTTTACAGAGAGGAAGGGAGAGAAATAGAGAGTTAGAAACATCGATGAGAGAGAAACATCGATCAGCTGCCTCCTGCACACCCCCTACTGGGGATGTGCCCACAACCAAGGTACATGCCCTTGACCGGAATCGAACCTGGGACCTTTCAGTCCGCAGGCCGACACTCTATCCACTGAGCCAAACCGGTTAAGGCTATTTATTTATTTCATCGGAGTCCTGGAAATGCCGTTACTCCTTTACTGATTAGAGATTTCTGTAGAGGGTGATTCTGAGAATTATCTATTTGAACAGAATTCACCTTCTACAAGGACCCGGTGAACAATTCCTGCTTGAGTTTAGTTCTAGAAAAAGTTTTTACAGAAGTGGTTTAATTAGTAAGCTCTCTTTTATTTTTATTTTAAAGATTTTTTAATTAAAAAAAATTTTTTTTAGAGAGGAAGAGATGGGAAGGATGGGGGAAGGCACAGAGGGAGGGAGGGAGGGAAGGAAGGAGGGAGGGAGCAATGTGAGATTGAAACATAAATTGGCCCGGCCGGCGTGGCTCAGTGGTTGAGCATCAGCCTATGAACCAGGAGGTCACGGTTCGATTCCTGGTCAGGGCACATGCCTGGGTCGGGAGCTCCATCCCCTAGTTAGGGGGGCGGGGGGAGGCATGCAGGAGGCAGCCGATCCGTGATTCTCTCTCATTATTGATATTCTCTTTCTCTCTCCCTCTCTCTTCCTCTGTGAAATCAATAAAAATATATATTAAAAAAGAAACATAAATCGACTGCCTCCTGCCTCCCCCCACCCCCCAACCAGGGATGGAGCTGACAACCCAGGTATGTGTCCTGACCAGGTATCGAACCGGCAACCTCTCAATTCATGGGACGATGCTTAACGAACTGAGCTACACCGGCCAGGGCTGTAAACTCTCTTCTTTAAAAAAAAAAAAAAAGCAACAAAACCGCCCCTCCCCTCCCTCCAAAAAAGCAAAACAAAAAACCAACAGCTCTGTAACTCCGTGTCCTGGACAAGAACTTTTTATTTTTTATCTGTTATCCCAGCGTTGCCTGGGCGCCTCGAGCCAAGCCCCTGCCTATCTGGCTGTAATCAGCCCTGAACATCTCCTCCTTCTGTTTCCTGCAGGTTATCTGTGTCCTGTGGTTTCGCCGCTTTGATGTCTTCGTCTTGAAGTTTCCTCAGAAGTAGGTAGGTACAGGAATTGAAAACAAACACGCCAAGAAAAGCGTTTTGTGAGAGAAACAGAACAGACTCATTGTGTTGGTTTTTTTTTTATATATAAAGATGTAAATCTTTATAAAAATCTTCCCTAGGGGCAACCTAGGTTGAGTATATGTTTTTACATCGATGAATAGACAAGCTTTTTTTTTTCTTCCCCCTTCTAAATTATGAAAGACACTGAAACTTTGTTTATAACACTGAGTTTAAAGTACTATTGAAATTTTAAAAAATATATTTTTTCAAGTTTATTTAAAAAACAAACAAAAAAAAACAGAGGGTGGGGACCTGGCCGGTGTGGCTCAGTGGATAGAGCGTCAGCCCGAGGACTGAAGGGTCCCAGGTTCAGTCTTGCTCAAGGGCACGTACCTCGGTTGTAGGTTCAATCCCCGGCCCTGGTTGGGGGGCACCTGTGGGAAGCAACCAATCGATGTGTCTCTCTCACATCAATGTTTCTCTCTCTCCCTCCCTCCCTCCTCCTCTCCCGCCCTGCTCCGTAGTATATAATTGCTCACAGTTCCAAGCAGCTGGGGTACAAGTAGTTGAGGTGTGTTCTACAGAAAAAAGAATTATGTTCTGTGTGGCAGATGACCTGATGTTTTACATGGAGATTAAGAAATGACCCATAAAAAATAAAAAAAGAAAAGAAAGAAAGGACCCATATCCAAATATTGAACCAAGCTCATTTCGGAAGAACTCTGAGCTGCTTCGGTTTGCAAATTCAGATGAAACCCTTTTGGAAAAAGAAGCGGGCAGCCGCCCGGGGCGGTTTCCGTGTCTGGCTGTCGGTGTTTGTCACTGTGTGGATGGAGCCTGTTCCTCTGGTAGACGGGCCTTCGGTGCTGAGCGTTCGGACACGTGATGAGAAGCAGCAAACCAGTGTCCGTGACTGCAGGCAAACAGCGGGCACAGCCTCTGACACCTTAACTCCCTGAACTTCTGCTTAAAAAGGAGCCGACCCTTTTCATATTAACAAAGAAGTGAAAGAATTCCTTTTTAAAAAATATATATATTTATTGGTTTCAGAGAGGAAGGGAGAGGGGGGGAGAGAGAGAGAGAGAGAAACATCCATGATGAGAGAGAATCATGGATCGGCTGCCTCCTGCACGCCCCCTACTGGGGATTGAGCCCCAAACCTGGGCATGTGCCTTGACGGGGAATTGAACCATGACCTTCTGGTTCATAAGTTGATGCTCAACCACTGAGGCACGCTGGCCGGCTCATTTTTTTTAATTTATTGATTTGGGGGAGAGAGAGAGAAAAAAAAACAACAACATCGCTGTGTTGTTCCACTTATTGATGCATTCATCGGTTGATTCACTCTTGCATTTGCGCTGCCCGGGGATCGAACCGGCAACCTTGGTATGTCAGAAGGACACTCTAACCAATTGAGCTACCCGGCCAGGGCCACAGAATTCTGAGTGGTTTTAGTTGTCAATCAAAGAAAGACAACTAGGCAACTAGGATATGCATCATGTTTCACCTTCTGAAAATTTTCAGAGTCAACTTTGAAAGCTTAAAGAAAAAAATGTAAATTCATCTCATATGCATAATAAAGTTACCAGAGGGTTAGATGAATGTTTTATAGAAAATAATCTGAATAAAAAAAGTTCTTCCCAGAAATATTAACGGGAATGTTAAATCAGAATTATTTATTTCCAGGGCTTTCTTTTCAGTGTGGCACTTACAGGCAAAGAGTGTGCTTGCAATTTGCCAAAAATGGATAATTGTGTTATTTCAAATTAATGAAACTAGAAAAACTCGAGGTGGGGTTATGTTATTTAAATGACTATTGATGATTGTAAATTATTTTTAATGAAAACATAGGGTGTAATCCCTGTTAAAACAAGAAATTACTTAATCGTTAATTTCTTCCATCTGCAAGGGAGCTGAAAAAGCCGGCATCACTTACAAAAGAGGTGTTTCATTTATTTAAAAAGGCTACAGTTTTTCTTTAGGGTAGTTATTAAACCTAATAATTTAAAATTCTGTTGGAATAACTAGCTGGACAAATTGCACACGAGGACTAAAGAATGGGGTTAGGATATCCTATTTGCCGACAGGAAACACATCGAAAATCAAGAGTATTTGTAAAATATGTGAAAAGATAAACTAAAAAATGTTTATTTGAAGTAGTCATGTGAATACATAATTTTCATCTGACACAAAGGCAATCTGTGTTTTTCTTTTTAATCCTCACTCAAGGATATTTTATTGATTTGAGAGAGAGAGAGGGGGAGAGGGAGGGAGAGAGAGAAACATCGATCGGTTGGCTCCTGTACACTCCCCTACGGGAGATGGAACCTGAAACCTTTCTGGTGTGCAGAACAACACTCCAACCCACTGAGCCGCCCAGCCAGGGCCAAAGGCAACCTCTCTCTCTCAGGATGTTTGATACTCATTTTAGGTTATAACCGGGGACAGTGTTACTTGCCATGATTCAGAAAAGCTTCCTTCAAACCATCACATCTGAACACACACACACACACCACATCTTAAAAGCAAAGTTTTCTTTTTCTTTTGTTAAAATATATTTTATTGATATTTTTACAGAGAGGAAGGGAGAGGGATAGAGAATTAGAAACATCGATGAGAGAGAAACATCGATCAGCTGCCTCCTGCACACCCCCTACTGGGGATGTGCCCGCAACCAAGGTACATGCCCTTGACCAGAATCGAACCTGGGACCCTTGAGTCCGCCAGCAGATGCTCTATCTACTGAGCCAAACCGGTAGGGCGCAAAGTTTTCTTTTACATTCGAGTTTTAAACTTTTCTATAAAGGAAATTTCAAAAATATGTTTGAGTTTCAAATTTCAGCCTATTTCACTCTTAAAGATTGTATTATTTTATTTTTTAAATATATTTACTTTTTAAAATATATTTTTATTGATTTCAGAGAGGAAGGGAGAGGGAGAGAGAGAAAGAGAGAAACATCAATGTTGAGAGAGAATCATGGATCAGCTGCCTCCTGCACGCCCCACACTGGGGATCGAGCCTGCAGACCCGGGCGTGTGCCCCGTCCAGGAATCCAACCGTGACCTCCTGGTTCATAGGTTGATGCTCAATCACTGAGCCACGCTGGCTGGGCAAAAAAAAAGTCTTCATTTTAAAATCTTAATTATGAAAACGGTGATATAGCCCACTCTCTCTCCTTTTCCATAGATTTGGGCATTTTAATAAAAACATTGACAAGTAAGTAATACAGGCTCGGGCCGTCTTCACTTGTGTCTCCTCTCCAGAAACCACCAGTGAGTCTCTGCCTGCGCACGTGTCTCCCCCCACCTGGTTGGATCCCCACACGTCGATCCTGCACAGCTGGGCCCCACCCACTGCAGGTGACTCAGGTGAGGGGCCAGGGGAAGCACTTTCTCCCCCTGGGAACATGGCGACGCCCATGACCTGGCCCGAGGCTGAGCCGACTGACGTGAGCCCCTCCTGCCAGCGTCACGCAGTCCAGACGCAGAATCGTGAGTCCATGTAGACGGAGATGTCAATCAAATGGTGGAATGAGTCCATGTAGATGGGATGTCAATGAAATGGTGGAATGAGTCCATGTAGATGGGATGTCAATCAAATGGTGGAAGGAGTCCATGTAGAAGGAGATGTCAATCAAATGGTGGAATGAGTCCCTGTAGAAGGAGATGTCAATCAAATGGTGGAGTGAGTCCATGTAGAAGGAGATGTCAATCAAATGGTGGAATGAGTCCATGTAGAAGGAGATGTCAATCAAATGGTGGAATGAGTCCATGTAGAAGGAGATGTCAATCAAATGGTGGAATGAGTCCATGTAGATGGAGATGTCAATCAAATGGTGGAGTGAGTCCATGTAGAAGGAGATGTCAATCAAATGGTGGAATGAGTCCATGTAGATGGAGATGTCAATCAAGTGGTGGAAGGTGGCCTGTTTTTGTAGTTCCCGTCAAGGGGGACGTGGATGTCACAAGGTTGTGTTTAGGATCTTGGGGCTTTGCAGGGCTCGTGGTTGGTGGTGGGTTTGGGGGTACCAGCCGGGTGCGGGTCACGCAGGGGTGTTCAGTTTGCTGTATGCTGATGGTTTACCCCAAGTGGTGTCCTGTGATAGAAGCATTCGAAATCACACAGCCCGGCCGGCGTGGCTCCGTGGTAGAGCATTGACCTATGAACCAGGAGGTCACGGTTCGATTCCCGGTCAGGGCACATGCTCGGATTGCAAGCTCGATCCCCAGTGTGGAGCGTACAGGAGGCAGCCGATCCATGATTCTCTCTCCTTATTGATGTTTCTCTCTCTCTCTCTCTCTCTCTCTCTCTCTCTCCCTCTCTCTCTCCCTCTCCCTTCCTCTCTGAAATCAATAAAAAAAATATTTAAAGAAAAAGAAATTTATACACACACTCACAGATTGCTACAAATGGCTAACAGTGGTTACTTCTCTGATGGTTAGATTTTGAGAACTTTTTTCTCCCCCTTTGCACTTTACTGCATTGTTCAAATATTTTACCGTGAGCAGGTATCGTTTTACAAAAATAATAGATTTTAAAAAAAAGAAAGAAACTGAGGAGGAGAAAGTTAGGGCAGAGGAAGACAGAGGAAGAGGAAAGACCTTCCACTGTTTGTCAGGGCCGCTGGTGTCTACAGTCATCAGAAAGCAAACGGTCATTATTCCGTGTGTGTTTGTTTTCTTTTGTGATTTGAGTCCTGTCCATCCTCTACGCATAGAAATCGCATCGGTTTCTCCCCCTCCCCTGCCTGCCGAGGCCACAGGGATGGGAGCGCCCAGAGGGCTGGGCTGTGCAGCCGCCTCGATGAGTGTGAGCAAGGCCTTGCCTTTTAAAGTGATACCCAGGCTCGGCCGGTGTGGCTCAGTGGTTGAGCATCAACCTAGGAACCAGGAGGCCACGGTTCCAGTTCTGCTCAGGGCACATGCCCGGGTTGCGGGTTCGATCCCCAGTAGGGGGCCTGCAGGAGGCAGCCGATCCATGATTCTCTCTCATCATAGATGTTTCTCTCTCTCCCTCTCCCTTCCTCTCTGAAATCAATAAAGATATATTTTTGAAAAAGGGCTTTCGATCCGATGAGAGCCGGTGTCGCAGGTGAGACTGTCCCCTTCCCAAAGGCAGGGGACACGATCTCGGAGGTTCCTAAAAGGAAAAAAGGAAAGGAAAGGGGTTCCTTGAAAGTTATCTACGGGGTTCAGTAGCAGGAAATGCCGCATATACTCCCTGGCCCCGCGCCCCACCTTCAGACAGCACTTCCAGCGCCATGGCAACAAACAGCCAGCATCGGGGACAGAAACGTAAAAAAAAATGTTTTTAAATGATTTCTTTCAGCTATAAATGCTATGAGGAATGGGAGAAGGAATGAGGCAAGGGAGGCATAAAGTCAAGAGTGCAAAATTCCAAGTATCCAATTTTTCCCATTACTACTACATATTTATAAATGGACCATTTTTTCTATTTCTTTTTAGAATCTCGCGAAGTAAAAGAAACCTAAATAGATTTTTCCAAGTGGAAAAACAAAGAATAAAAAAAACCCAGAGAATAATAAAAATATGTTGCAATTATTTAAATATAGCATTGTGAAAGTACATGCCAACAGATTAAGTTTTCCTATATTAAAAAAATTTTCAGGTTATATTTAAGAAAAATATACAAGAATATTTTACTTAAAAATGCAAGAATATTCTGCAGGATGCAGAAAGAGTAAAAATAATTGGTTGAAAATAGCAAGCAAAGATGATATCAAAGCAGAATTCAATAAAAAAAGAGTGAAACAATAAAAGTTAGTTTATTATGTGACAGTAAAAGGCAAAAGAATTAGTAAAAACGGGAAGCGTTAAATTTATAGACATTAAAACACATTCTAATTGTAAGATAAAATTGTAAGAAGCAAAGTTATAGCAGAAATCCTATTCCACCATAACAAGTAGATGAAGTAGGGAGGAAAAAAATAAGAATTTACAAAATGACAGCGAATAAGTTGAATGAGCAATTTTAAGGTGCAAAGTTAGAGGGAAAACATGAGATATGGAAAACTTTTACAGAAAAAGTTAACAAGAAATTTCAAAGAAAAAGATACCAAAAATTATATAGACACTACATGGTATAATATCACTGCAAAAAGTTAATATTTCATTTAAAAAATTCAAAAATAACTAAATATCACTGAAACAAATACATGGTCAGAGAAGAAACTTGAAGTACAATAACAAACCATTTTAAAATACGGAAGAGCCCTGACCGGTTTGGCTCAGTGGATAGAGCGTCAGCCTGCGGACTCAAGGGTCCCAGGTTTGATTCCGGTCAAGGGCATGTACCTTGGTTGCGGGCACATCCCCAGTAGGGGGTGTGCAGGAGGCAGCTGATCGATGTTCCTCTCTCATCGATGTTTCTAACTCTCTATCCCTCTCCCTTCCTCTCTGTAAAAAATCAATAAAATATATTTTAAAAAATAAAAATAAAATATGGAAGACGAAGGTAGTACCCATCAAATCCTTGAACTTAAGGGAAAAAATGTGTTTAGTGCTGGTATGGCTCAGTTGGTTGGGTGTTTTCCCATGCACTGAAAGATTGCTGGTTCGATTCCCTCTCAGGGCACATGCCTGGGTTTCGGGCTTGATCCCCAGTAGGGGTGTGCAGGAGGCAGCCGATCCATGATTCTCACATGGATGTATCTGTCTCGCTCCCTCTCTTTCCTCTCTCTCTCTACAAAGCAGTAAACATATTTTTAAAAACTTAAAAAAGAAAAAATGTGTTCAGAGAAAACTTACTGCTTTAAATGACTTTATTAAGAAGAAAGGCAAAATTTCAAAAACTAGAACTAGACTTCTAAAAAAAAAAAAAATGCAAGCAAAAACCTTCCGGAAAAAAAAAATTCATGCAGAACTAAACAATTGGGACAAGAAATAGTTTCTGAAATACTAAGCAGAGACCTCCTATTTACAAAAGACTGAAAATAAAATTAAGTCCACTAGCAAATTCAATAATTATATATATATATATATATATGCATGCCAGTGAAAATTTAAAAATCAATAAAAAGAGATTAAAAATCATTAAGGAATATGTTGCCCATTTACAATGGTGATGCATTTTGACACTCAAGGAAAAGAAATGATTTTACCAACGTTACAGAATTTTAAACGATACAGTAAGAGCCTGAGCAAGTGAATAGACCAAGAGCTAAGGAAGGAGTGACAGTTAGCCAACTGGCTGCTTTGCTTGCTACGATGTCACAGAGAGTTAACTGGAAATTTAAAATAAAGCCTAAGTTATAACTCGTAAAATATTTAATTGAAATATTTCGGTTTATTCTAGCAGGCAAAAACGGATTCTGTTCTTTTTTAAATAGTTTTTTATTGATTTCAGAGAGGGAGAGAGAGATAGAAACATCAAGGAAGAGAGAGAATCATGGACCGGCTGCCTCCTGCACGCCCCCTACTGGGGATGGAGCCCTCAACCCGGGCATGTGCCCTGATGGGGAATCGAACCGTGACCTCCTGGTTCCTAGGTCGATGCTCAACCACTGAGCCACGCCGGCCGGGCTGATTCTGTTCTTGAAGCTGATAACACTATGAAGGAAACATCTCTCAGATGAAGCTCGGTATAAATGTGAAAATATCTGTGAATAGAAGGTGACACTATTTTGAAAGTATTTTTACCACGAACAAGTAGGGTTTATCATAGCAATATGTCCAGGTGAATGTAAACAAAGTTATGAATAAAATCCCTAATTTGAATAACTTCAGGAACAAAGTTTATATGGCCTTCATAAAAGGCTAAAATTGATAAAGCTTAATGGTCTTTTCTCCTAAAAAAAATATATTTTAAAATAGAAAAAACAAATTTTTAACACGATAAAACCTACCAGTCTTTAATGAGAAACTTTTGAAGCATTCTGTTGAAAAACAAGTAAAACAAAGATTTTTTTTTTTTGGTTAAATTTTTAAGCCTATCTTTGGAGGTTCCTGTTTTCCTAATAACGCGTCCAAAAGGCACGAAACATCACCATTGTAAAAATTATTAAAAATTGTTATTTTAAGCTGCACCAGAAGAAACTAAGGATTCCAATGAAAAATACTAGAAATACAAAGAGAGCTTTTGAAAGTGTCCAGGTAAAGGCTAAATCCACGAAACGCACCGAAGTTTTTCTGGTAAAAACCAGCCCGCAACTGGAAATTGGTTTGAGGCAACCCCATTCACAATACTTGAAAAAAATATAGAATATTCCAGAATTACGCTAATTCAAGTTGTACAAAAGTTCATAAATGCTAAACTTTAAAAAGAGATGTAAAGAAAAACAACCAAATCAAGTGATGGGGGGAAAAAAAGAATACATTTTCTCACATGTTAATTTTTAGATCTGATTTGATTTCAATTAAACCTATAAAAATACTTACAAAAATCTGAAAAAAAATCTATTCCAATGTTAGGTCTCAAAAATAATGATGTCTGCATGGTAAATACTATTTTAAAGATGTTTCTTCATTATGAAATGTCAAAATCAAATAAAAATAAAATATATGCTTACGGACAAAGTTTAGAATACGCAGATTAGTGAAAATGAGAAAGTAAAAATAGTTATGGTCTTGGTTAAAAAACAGAAACAGGTTTAAACACGACAGAGAGTGGAGGAGAAGACTGTCATATATAAGAATTTGGTGAATGATAAACACTAACAAAGCTAATGGAGAGGGAATGATTATTTAATGAAGGCTGTCGGGATCATTAGAAATCAAAATAAAGAAAACATTAACTTAGACCCAGACCTTAAATCCACCATAAACAGTGAGCAGATTAAATGGTAAAGCAATAAGAATAATAATTATTATAGGAAAATGAGGAGAAAACGGAATAGTACTATTTATGAAAATAATTTTGTTTATTCCAGCAAGAGGAAAAGTAGATGGACTGAATTTTATTTTTAAAAATAATATAAGATTAAAAAAATCATATAAGATAAAAAATAAGATAGATGATAGGTAAATGCTTATTACCTAAAATAGACTTCCAATGCATATACATTCATTAGGACAGAACCAAGTACCAATGTTCAGGAGGAAAATGTGAAATAAGAAGGAATAGTTTAAACCACACGCAGCCCTAGTAGGAAACCAACATCTGACGAATTAACCACTGTTTCTAAAACGTAAAGAAATCCTTTGAATTTAGTTAAGTCAACGTGTCATCTCACACCCATTAAATTAATTTAAAGGAAAGCAAACGACAAACCCCATTGCTGGCTGTGCTTTGGGGAAACAGGACACCTGTCTGTTAGTGGCAATAAAAATTGGTTCGTTACTTCTGTAAAGTAACTTGACAATGCATATTGCACACAAACAAAAAAAATTCTGCCTTGGCTGGTTTGGCTCAGTGGATAGAGCGTTGACCTGCGGACTAAAGGATCCCAGGTTCGGTCCGGTCAAGGGCACATGCCCAGGTTGTGGGCTCCGTCCCCAGTGTGGGGCGTGTAGGAGGCAGCTAATCAATGATTCTCTCTCATCATTGATGTTTCTCTCTCTCTCTCTTCCTTCCTCTCTGAAATGAATAAAAAAATATATTTAAAAATAAACAAAAAACTTTCAATCAGAAAACTCTGCCTTTCAGAATTTATACTAATGATATTAATTTTTTAAAAAGTATAGACAAAAGTGCTTCTAATAGCATTGCTAACGAATCTCATCACGGAAAACAGCTTAATTCTATAGGAAAGAGACATTGGAAATGTTGGCGTGAACTACCAGAGTGGTTAGTCCCTGGCTATATAAATCATATATAAACCATATAGGGTTTTGTTCGAGGAAAGAATTATTTTACTAAAGGAAGTTGGAGAGCTACTCCTTTTCAGGAAAAATAAATTTTTTAAAGGTGATTGTAGCTACATTGAAAAATGTGTCAAGAAAAAACAATTAAAAGTGGCAAAAGCGGAACATGAAAGTGTATGGAAATGTATAAAACAGATGAAGGGGTGTGAAATCCATTCACCTGTGGATAAAAATCAGAAAAAGGCTTAACATGATATCAAGAGTTGAATGAGATCATCAAGAATGCGAGGATTGTTTTAGGATTGTTTTATGAACAAACACACTGAACATTTGAGGTTGAAAAGCAGGAAAGAAAGGAACGTGTCCTTAAACTTGATGCCGGAAGCACGCTAGGCATCTCTCAAATCACACCCTAGCAAGACCCCCTGCTGAAATCAGAGGTGCTTTTCCCATGATCTGATGAAGGGACACAGCAAAAGAACATCATTTCTGATCTGGATCTTTGCTACTTCCCTCGTGCTCGTCCCTCGGGCATTTTTCCTGGAGCTGAAACCCTCCAAGAAGAAGTGTGGGTTAGTCAAGCGGTCTGAAGCCTTATTGGTTGGTACTCATATGACGTCAGCGTCTCTAGGCTGTTATTTCCCGTATCAGTTAATGGACTATTTAGTGACACATGTTTATGATATTTTTGCTTAGAGAGTAAAACAAACATTTCAATCAAAAACAACACATCCTTCCACTCTCTTATTGATGTGTGTGTGTGTGTGTGTGTGTGTGTGTGTGATTCATTCTAGGAGCATGTGGGAGAGAGTTGGCATCTTTTGGCCGGCAATTCTGGCTTGCTCCAAGGAGGCTTTTAAAAAATATATATATATTTATTGATGTCAGAGAGGAAGGGAGAGGGAGAGGGAGATAGAAACATCCATGATGAGAGAGAATCACGGATCGGCTGCCTCCCGCACGCCCCCTACTGGGGATGGAGCCCACAACCCGGGCATGTGCCCTGAGCGGGAATCGAACCGTGACCTCCTGGCTCATAGGTTGACGCTCAACCACTGAGCCATGCTGGCCGGGCAGAATTCCTTCCTTTTAAAGGCTGAATCATCTTCTATTGTTTGGATGTACCGCAATGTGTTTATCTAGCCTCCTGTTAATAGACCCTGGGTTGTTGTGAATCATGGTGCCATGAATATGGGTGTGCAAATATCTGTTCAAGTCTTTGCTTTCAATTCTTTTGGAGTATATACCTAGGAGTGGAGTTGCTGGGTCGTACGGTGGTTCTGAGGTTCATTTTTAAGGAATCTGCTGGGGGGTTTTTTCATCAGAAAAAAATGACACTTTATTTATTATTATTATTTTAAATATATTTTATTGATTTTTTACAGAGAGGAAGGGAGAGGGATAGAGAGTTAGAAACATTGATGAGAGAGAAATATTGATGAGCTGCCTCCTGCACACCCCCCACTGGGGATGTGCCCGCAACCAAGGTACATGCCCTTGACCGGAATCGAACCCGGGACCCTTCTGTCCACAGGCCGACACTCTATCCACTGAGCCAAAGCAGTTATGGCTATTATTATTTTTAAAATATTTTTTATTGACTTCAGAGAAGAAGAGAGAGAGAGAAACATCAATGAGGAGAGAGAATCACGGATCGGCTGCCTCCTGCACGCCCCCTACTGGGGATGGAGCCCACAACCCGGGCATGTGCCCTGACTGGGAATCGAACTGTGACCTCCTGGTTCATAGGTTGATGCTCAGCCACTGAGCCACACTGGCTGGGCAAGAATGACATATTTAAAATCTCAATGTGATTCAGCTTTCAAGAATATCGGGTAGGAAGGGACAGTTTGATAGGGACACGGCTGTCTATGGGCTGGGAAATGGAATGCCTTAAAATGTTCAGTGTTTGACTCGTGCCCACAAACAGCTAGAGAAACCTAGAGAATGAATGTCAATAGAAGTTTAATTCATCCGAATATCTGTAAAAGCTGTGCATACGCCAAGCATCTCAAGGCTAGACGCTGAAAGAGGCATGGTGATCTGTAATTCTTTTGGAAATGTTTCAGGCTGCAAACCCACCATGAGAAAACCATGTCACTTGCTTTATTGGAATCTTTGGCCAACACCAAGGTCTTTGCCTCACATGTCCACAGAACCCCAGATCCAGGAAAATCTACATATTTTCACTTACGAGTAGGTATCTCAGTTAAAAAGATCAGCCCGGCCGGTGTGGCTCAGTGGTTGAGCGTCAACCTATGAGCCAGGAGGTCACAGTTCGATTCCCGGTCAGGGCATGTGCCCGGGTTGTGGGCTCGATCCCCAGTAGGGGGCGTGCAGGAGGCAGCCGAGCCATGATTCTCTCCCACCATGGATGCTTCTCTCTTTCCCTCTCCCTTCCTCTCTGAAATCAATACAAACATATGTTAAAAAGAAGAGAACTTAGAGTACAATGAGGAAAAAATCACCTCATATTAAAAGAAAAAAAGATCAGAGTGTCACTTTTTAAAATTTATTCTGAAATTCAATTTCATTTATTTTTAAGGAAATTTTTCTTAGGTACCTTGTCGGAAAAGCATGATTGATTGCTTGTGACTCGAATGTTTTAAAAATGAGGATCCTGGAATTTAATAAAGTGTATTCTTTTCTCAGGGGCTTACGCTATCGACAGAAGATCCCATTCAAATGTGATGTTTAACCTTTCCATTCTTCCCCCCAAAAATCTTCTCTTATTAAGCTGGCAAAAGAAGTAAATTTGGCCAACAATTTCCAAGACAGGGGCTATCTCTTTGTCTACTTTGAAAACTCGTGCACACACAGAGATGTTTCCGTAAATAGGATGGATAAAGCATGGATAGGAAAATCAGAAATTGTATAGACATCTGAGTTTCAAACTTTTCCAGTTGTACAACTTAATTGTATAATCTAAAACCATAGCCTGGCCGTGTGGCTCAGTGGTTGAGCGTCGACCTATGAACCAGGAGGTCACAGTTCGATTCCCGGTCAGGGCACATGCCCGGGTTGCGGGCTCGATTCCCAGTAGGGGGCGAGCAGGAGGCAGCCCATCCATGATTCTCTCTCATCATTGATGTTTCTCTCTCTCTCTCCCTCTCCCTTCCTCTCTGAAATCAATAAAGATATTTTAAAAAATAAAATAAAATCACAGGTACCTAGGATCTATTCCATAAATATATGTGTTTTTTTATAGTTGAGCAGAAACATAAAAAAATAGACTCAGAGAGAGAGTGGGGACATTGAGAGGTAGAACATAAAAGTAGAAATTTAACAGGCAAAGGATTCCTATGTAGAATGCCTAAAGAATTCCTCTAGATCAATATGGAAGAGACCAAAGAATCCGGCTTAAAGATTGACAAGGTAATACCCAGAAGGGGAAGCCGGAAGGCCAGTAAGCACAGGAAAATACTCCCAGCTCCGTGAGCTGTGGGGGAAATGCAAAAACAGCCCTGAGGAGGCATTTTATACGCGTGAAATTCATAAAAATAAGGTCTAACAACATGGGGTCCTAGCACGGAAGCAGAAAGCAAAGACTGTCCTCTCCTGGTAGGAGTGTGGATCTGGGAAGCCACGTTGACGAGTAATTTGGAAAAATCTAGGAGAGTTGAAGATGTACCTTACCTGTATATACTCCAGAGAAACTCTTACACACACGCTTAAGGAGAGAGGTGCAAATTCCCCCACTACAAATAGCACGTCTGGCCTAGCCAGGGTGGCTCAGTGGTTGAGCGTCGACCTAGGAACCAGGAGGTCAGGGTTTGATTCCCAGTCAGGGCACGTGCCCGGGTTGCGGGCTGGATCCCCAGTGTGGGGCGTGCAGGAGGCAACCGATCCATGATTCTCTCTCAGCGTTGATGTTTCTATTTCTCTCCCTGTCCCTTCCTCTCTGAAATCAATAAAAGTATCTTTTAAAAAAATTAGCAAGTCTTATGGGGCAAACACTCAACAGCCGTGAAATTTTGTCATGCAGAAACTAACGAAAACAAAAGTATTTTAAAAAATCACAACCAAAACATAGCACAGTTAACCCACTGATATTATTTGCCCCTAGAATTCCAGATGCCAGTCCTTTTCGGACCCCTTCCTTCTTGGACAGGGACGTGTGGGTGTCCTGTCGCAGAAACTACCTTCATAAAAGTGAAAAATACAGAGGCAGGCCAAAGGAGGTTTACTGAGCCACTGCGGCATTCTTTGGAGTTAATAAAACTAACCTTAATAATCGTAACCTTTGTGCCTTCTTCCATATGAACAACTGGAAGCCTACTTAAATATATGTGTGTTTTTTTTTATTGATTTCAGAAAGGAAGGGAGAGTTAGAATCATCAATGATGGGAGAGAATCATTGATCGGCTGCCTCCCACACGCCCCCTACTGGGGATGGAGCCACAGTGCAACCAGGCATGTGCTTTGACTGGGAATCAAACCATAACCTCCTGGTTCCTAGGTCGATGCTCAACCCCTGAGCCACACTGGCCAGGCTGTAAGCCTACTTTTGCCCACCCCTGCAGGGCCCTGGTATTTAATAGCTTTTTTTGTTATTGCATTGCTTTAATACAGGGGGAAACGCTTCCGATGTCTTGTTTTCTTCATCTGCACTCCTAGCATCAGCAGGTCATTTAACAGTGGAAATCACGGTGGCCCTCAAAGCCACCAGACCTGTCACTCTTGGCTCTGAGGAAAGACGTTTCTGTAGGTTTTCCAGCTCAGGGCTCCCTCCATTCACGGCTAAGACGTGTGCTTCAAAACAGGAACATGTTGGGGGAAAATGACATATGAGCCAACATCACTCCCATGTCCTGCCCACATCCTTCCCCCCTGTTGACCCACGGTGTGTTAGACAATGTGCACACGGCGTACCCCGCGTTGTAATGAGGATGTTGATGACAGACAGGCCTGTTGGTCAGAGCGAGGAGTTGGGCAAGGCGGCCGCTACATGCCTCCCACAACGCAAGCCCTTTGCTGGGGGCCTGGGGCAGACGTAGAGACAGGGGTGGGTGTAGAGGTCGGAGATGCGCATGTCGACTAACTCGCGTAACAGCAAAAAGGGAAAGCATCGGGCTAACCTTAGTTAGAACAGCCACAACGTTTCCAGAGCACACAACGCGCCCTTAACCCTTTCCAATTCAGATATGATTACACACAAGGAAGTGTGGCCATACTACGTGTACAGTTCCATGTGGTTTAATATATA
>NW_005872407.1:74151-77214 GCF_000147115.1 Myotis lucifugus
CACACACACACACACATACAGTGGGGCCTTGACTTACGAGTGTCTCGACTAACGAGTTTTTCGAGATACGAGCCATCTCTCGGCCGATTTTTTGCTTTGAGTTGCGAGCTAAAATTCGGGTTACGAGCCAGCTTCAGATACCCCACCGCTAGTTGGCGCAGCGAACGTCACAGTGAACGCCACAACATCAGCCCAGCATCACGTGTCTCACTTGTTCACTTTATGATTTGACATACGAGTAATTTGAGTTACGAGCTCCGTCACGGAACGAATTAAACTCGTAAGTCAAGGCCCCACTGTGTGTGTGTGTGTATGTGTGTGTGTGTGTGTGTGTGTGTGCATTTCAGAGAAGAAGGGAGAGGAAGAGAGAGATAGAAACATCCATGATGAGAGAGAACCATGGATCGTCTGCCTCCTGCACGCCCCCTACTGGGGATCCAGCCTGCCACCCGGGCCTGTGCCCCTGACCGGGAATCGAACCGTGACCTCCTGGTTCATAGGTTGATGCTCAACCCCTGAGCCACCCCGGCCAGGCCATATCTTCATTTCTCTCGGTGAAATCGCAAGGCGTAGAACTGCTGGATTGTCTGTTCGCTCCCTGCCTCACCTCACAGGAAACTGCCAGAAGGTTGACACCACGCCTTCTTGATTCGTGACTCTCAGGACCTGTGAGGTGAATTCTTGCACGTGTTTCTTGTGTCGCGTGGTTTGGTTTTGTCTGGAATCGCGTTGACGGGATGTGAGCGCACTGTTCACCGCTGTCTGAGGGGTCTCCGGAAGGCTGAGACCTTCCCGCTCTCACTGGCGTGGTTCTTTGGAGCTGCATACGTGGAGAGCTTGGAATCTGGCGGGGTCACGTGGGAAAACTGGGATGATCGCGGCCGTGGCTTTCCTCCGCATATATTTTTTATGATCTTCTTTCATAGATTCGACATACAGAGATGTGTGTAACACGTGTGTGGGTTATGGAGCAGAACGAGAGCATGGAAAGGGGAAACGCACCACCCGGTCTGGGAATGTACATATTTCTAAGAATATTCCATTGCCTGCGGGCTTCTCCCCGGTCCCTCCCAGAGGTGACCAGGGTCCTGGATTGTGTGTTCGTTATGCATCCTCCTGCTAAACACAACAATCCCAAATACATCTGACCATGCATGTCATTCTTTTGCTTTAAAACATTTGCTACCTATGTTGTCCTTGCTTTTTTAAAAAAATATATATTTTTTTTAATTGATTTCAGAGAGGAAGGGAGAAGGAGAGAGAGATAGAAACATCAATGATGAGAGAGAATCATGGATCGGCTGCCTCCTGCACGCCCCACACTGGGGATCGAGCCCGCAACCCAGGCATGTGCCCTTGGTTGGAATTGAACCTGGGGCCCTTCAGTCCACAGGTCAATGCTGTATCCACTGAGCCAAACCAGCTAGGGCTGTTGTCCTTGCTTTAAAAAAAAAAATTGTGTGTTTTTTTTTATTGATTTCAGAGAGGAAGAGAGAAACATCCATGATGAGAGAGAATCATGGATCGGCTGCCTCCTGCACGCCCCCTACTGGGGATCCAGCCCACCACCCAGGGCATGTGCCCTGACCGGGAATCGAACCGTGACCTCCTGGTTCATAGGTTGGCGCTCAACCACTGAGCCACACCGGCCGGCCGGGCTGTTGTCCTTGCTTTTAAGAGCTTTATCAAAATGGTGTCGTTTGGGCAGTTTTTCAGAACTTGCTTTTTACTTATTTATTTTTAAGTTGTTTTCTTTTCTTTTCTTTTTTCTTATCATTGTGTTTCAAAGATCTCCTCCTGCTATGTATGTGTGGCTGTAGTTTGCTCAGTTTTGCCGCTGAATAGCGTTGCCTTCTGGGAATAGGATACAATGGATTGTGTTTCCACTAATACTTGTCGATCGTCAGTCCTCATAGTTTCCCTTCTTATGGATGACATTTGAGGGTGGGAGGGGTCGGGTCCACTTCACAGAATGATTTCGTAACAAATGAAGATGAGGCGCCAGGTGCCTGCTGCCAAAGCAAGGAAATATCTAGAAAAACCCCACAGCAGGGATGGCTGGGGAGAGTCATTGGGAACAGCACATTGCGATGCATTGTCCATGGGGTGGTGAAGCGGAGACTCCACTCCCTGTCTTGCTGCAGGATTTCATTCCTGAGGTTGAAAAACTAAGTTTGACTTCGGTAGGGTAGAGTGTAATCATTGGGGGGAGGCGGGGGGGGGGATCGCCTCCTTTGTCCATGTGATCGAGTTAAAGCTGAAAGACAAACTCCATTTTGAGTCTTCCCCCACCACCCCGTAAACATTAAGCTATATAATGAGTGTCTCACTTCACCGTCTACAATAGCTTCATCTTCCTGATTTCCTAGTCCTTTAGGAAAACACAGACATTAAAAAATATATGCAAAAGGGAAAGGTATTTTGGTTAAACAAACACACACCCCCCTCCCATGGAAATAACTAAGCATTTCTCCTTATTTATGTATCTCATGTCCTTTGAGACCACTGAATGGGAGTTTTTATTACTAATACTAAAAATACATTGTGTAGCATTTAAAGATTTTTATATCAGCATCCGTCTTTGAAAAGTCAGCTCTGAACTTCTGCCTGAATTTACAAGGACGTGCTTAAAAATCCTCAACACCAGATGAGGCGAGAATATAATAATATCGATTTTCCTTTTCATTTAAGTGCCCGATGGCTCGGGACGCATCCAGACCAGCCACACTCACGCGGGGAGCCCTCTGAAGAAATATGTAAAAATCAGTCGACTCGAATGTTAATCATTCCCACGTCGTCCCCCCACTTTTTTTTTTAAAAAAATGATACATGCTAAAAATGCAAGTTTCTTTTTTAAAGATTCCAATAGACTTGTTTCTTTGTGAATGTCCAGATCATCGAAAACGGGAACATTTTATTGGGAAAAAAAAATTAAGCTGAATTTCAGCCGAGCAAAAACAATCCCATAGGCATAACTCTCTTAAGAAAAAGAAGAAAAAAAAAGATGGACTTTTCCTTCTATACAACTGACTCACCGCCTTGAGCTAAACATTTCCAAGGAGA
>NW_005872408.1:0-35169 GCF_000147115.1 Myotis lucifugus
GGAGGGTGGGTGGAGCTCCTCCGCGAGAGTCCTTTAGGTTTCTGGGTGGGGGTCGCTGGGATCTGGCCCACACTGAGGGCACCTCGCTGCTCCTTCCGCAGGGTGTGATGGTGGGCATGGGCCAGAAGGACTCCTACGTGGGTGATGAGGCCCAGAGCAAGAGAGGCATCCTGACCCTGAAGTACCCCATCGAGCACGGCATCGTCACCAACTGGGACGACATGGAGAAGATCTGGCATCACACTTTCTACAACGAGCTGCGTGTGGCCCCTGAGGAGCACCCTGTCCTGCTCACCGAGGCCCCTCTGAACCCTAAGGCCAACCGTGAGAAGATGACCCAGGTTGGTGGCCCTTGGCCTTCCCTGCGCAGCTCCCCATCCTTTCCTGTCCCCTCTGCCACGCCCTTTCTCACTGGTTCTTTCTCTGCCATTCTCCTAGGACTTTCTTCTCTGACCTGAGTCTCCTTTGGAATTCTGCAGGTTCTATTTGCTTTTCTCCAGATGGAATCTTTCTGGTGTTTGCTTCTCTGACTAGGTTTTTTAAGTGTAAAGTCTGTGGGTGTAGGTACTAACACTGGCTCGTGTGACAAAGCCAATGAGGCGGATGTGAAGTGGCCTTGGGAGTGTGTATTCAGTAGGTGCACAGTAGGTCTGAAGTGAATCCCCATTCTGGGGTCCCTAGCACACTTAACCTGTGTTCCTTGCACTCTCTGCATGTTTCTGGTCTGGCCTGACTGTGCCCGGTGTCTTCCCCAGTGTGACATGACCCTTTTCTCCCTACAGATCATGTTCGAGACCTTCAACACCCCCGCCATGTACGTGGCCATCCAGGCCGTGCTGTCCCTGTACGCCTCTGGCCGTACCACTGGCATCGTGATGGACTCCGGAGACGGGGTCACCCACACGGTGCCCATCTACGAGGGCTACGCCCTCCCCCACGCCATCCTGCGTCTGGACCTGGCTGGCCGGGACCTGACAGACTACCTCATGAAGATCCTCACCGAGCGTGGCTACAGCTTCACCACCACAGCCGAGCGAGAAATCGTGCGTGACATCAAGGAGAAACTGTGCTACGTCGCCCTGGACTTCGAGCAGGAGATGGCCACCGCAGCCTCCAGCTCCTCCCTGGAGAAGAGCTACGAGCTGCCCGACGGGCAGGTCATCACCATCGGCAACGAGCGCTTCCGCTGCCCCGAGGCCCTCTTCCAGCCCTCCTTCCTGGGTGAGTAAGGCCTCTGCCTGTCCCGCACAAAGGCCACCCTTGTGGCAGCACTGGAAGCTAAGTCCGGCCTTCGTTCCCTTCAGGCATGGAATCCTGTGGCATCCATGAAACTACCTTTAACTCCATCATGAAGTGTGACGTCGACATCCGTAAGGACCTGTACGCCAACACGGTGCTGTCTGGTGGAACCACCATGTACCCAGGCATCGCCGACAGGATGCAGAAGGAGATCACTGCTTTGGCTCCCAGCACGATGAAGATCAAGGTGAGTGTCCGCCCAGCTAAGCTGGCCTGGTCCGGGGGAGTGTCACAGTCTGGCCTTGGTGGGCTGGGCCCCTGTGGTCGCCAGCAGGGTCCTTAGGCTAACTGTCCCCTTGTCTCCCCAGATCATCGCGCCCCCTGAGCGCAAGTACTCTGTGTGGATCGGCGGCTCCATCCTGGCCTCGCTGTCCACCTTCCAGCAGATGTGGATCAGCAAGCAGGAGTACGACGAGTCCGGCCCCTCCATCGTCCACCGCAAATGCTTCTAGGCGGACTGTTACTTAGTTGGTTACACCCTTTCTTGACAAAATCTAACTTGCGCAGAAAACGAGATGAGATTGGCATGGCTTTGTTTTTTTTTTGTTTTTGTTTTTTTGATCTTTTTTTTTGGCGCTTGACTCAGGATTTAAAAACTGGAACGGTGAAGGTGACAGCAGTCTGTTGAAGCGAGCATCCCCAAAGTTCTACAATGTGGCCGAGGACTTTGATTGTACATTGTTCTTTTTTTAATAGTCATTCCAAATACGAGATGCATTGTTACAGGAAGTCCCTTGCCTGCCCCAAGGCCGCCCACTAATCCCTAAGGAGGGCCAGTCCTCGCCCGAGTCCACACGGGGAGGGTGATTGCATTGCTTTTGTGTAAATTATGTAATCCAAATTTTTTAATCTTCGCCTTAATACCTGTTCTTTTTGTTTTATTTTGAATGGCCAGCCATCGTGGCCCCCCTTTTTGTCCCCAACTTGATGTATGAAGGCTTTTGGTCCCCCAGGGAGTGGGTTGAGGTGTGGAGGCGGCCAAGCAGGGCTTACCTGTACACTGACGAGACCAGTTCAATAAAGTGCACACCTTAAAGGAACTTTGTGGCGTGGATGAATTTTGGGGAAATGGGTGCGGTTGGGAGGAGGGTGGGGGCCAGGCCATCTCTACTGCTAAGGGGGGAAGGAGAGGTGCTCTAACCCAGGCCTGGACCCATCTGGGTTGGGGGGCTCTTAGGAGGAAGGAGTTCAGGATCCTGGCTTCTAGACTTAGAAAGGAAATCCCTGGCCTGGTCCCCAGCTGGTTTCTGAGGTGCAGGTGGGTTTCAAGAGGGGCTCAGTTCCAGGGACTTGGCTCAGGGTTGGGTGGGTACCTTTGTGCCTCCTCTGAGGAGGTCTCTGACCTTGGTGTCCTCTTGGGAGGGGCAGTGGTGGCTGCTAGGCCACACCCTCTGTGGGTCTCAGGTTGAGAACAGGGTTACAAACCTGTGGCCTCATCTGGAGTGACCAAGACAGCTGAAGAGGGGATTTATCTAGGGGTCTGCAGGGCAGCACCGTGACCAGGGCTGGGGTACGGGTGAAGGTTGGAGATGGCTTGGGGTGTCAGGATTCTACCTTGTGGGGTGGATGCCTTCCTATGCATGGGCAAGTGCAATCCCAGCCTAGTCCTCCTGGGACCCTGCAGGGGAGGAAGCGGCCGGGATCCTGGAGGGGGCCTTTCTCCTGTCTGCAGGTCAGCAAGGGGCTTTGCAGGGCTCTAAGTCAAGTCACTGCTCTTGAAGAAAACAAGCCTGGCCTGCCCTTCCCCTGCCAGCAACTGCTGCTGGTACCAGCAGAGAAAGAGGGTGAGCCCCCCCGCCGCCAGGGATCTTGCCCCATTCCTCCTGAGGCACAGCTGGATCCCTATCAATCCAGGTTTGAGGCTGAGGGTGTGCTCCCCTCCTTGGAGGGGCACTGTGGCCTTGGGTCCTCTTCCAGAGGAAGAGTGGAGATTGGCCCATCCGGACAGTCATTTCCCCCTGGTGAGGAGGAGACGGTTCTAAGACCTCCTGATGGCTTCCAAAACCGAACAGGAGCCCGGGGTCCCCTGGGCTCACTAGGTTTTCCTAGTCTAGGCCCCAAAACACCACAGCAGCCCCATGGGCTGTAGCCGCTGGTCCAGACGTGGCAGCAGTGCCCAGGATGCTTCTGTGGCTCCCCCAACCCCAAAAGTCTCAGAGGCCCCAGGAGCAGGGTCTGTGACAGGAAGTCCCTCCTGGGCCAGTTCTAGCTCTTTTGGGCCAATCAGTTGATAGTACAAGCCTGAGCTCTGGGAGCTACAAGTAAGTTTTTTTTTAAATATATTTTATTGATTTTTTACAGAGAGGAAGGGAGAGAGATAGAGAGTCAGAAACATCGATGAGAGAGAAACATCGATCAGCCGCCTCCTGCACATCTCCTACTGGGGATGTGCCCGCAACCCAGGTACATGCCCTTGACCGGAATCGAACCTGGGACCTTCCAGTCCGCAGGCCGACGCTCTATCCACTGAGCCAAACCGGTTTCGGCTACAAGTAAGTTTTTTCGGCTACAAGTAAGTTTTTTAAAAATTCATTTGAGAGAGACATCGATTTGAGCAGGTGGAAGTTTGGGCATGCTTGTCTCGGACAGACGCCTGGACTGACGGGACAGACGCCTGGACTGACGGGACAGATGCCTAGGGACGAGACACAGCCGTCACCCTCGGGGAGGAAGGGGAGGGTGGTTGGGGCCAGATGCGGTCTGCGTGCACACCTGAGAAACCGGACCGGTGGAACAAGTGGAGGGGGAGTTGCAAGCAGGAGCTCCATCAATCTTCTCCTTTGAAAACCTCCGGAAGTGCAGCTGAGACACATCTGACCTGGCGAGTCCTCTAGGCGCTGCTCCTTTCCCCCCAGGCGGCAGCGGGCTGACCATCCGATGCTGTCAGCGGTCTGGCCCGGAGCAAAGGCCCAGCACCACCCGGCCAGGCCAGGCTCAGTGAGAGGATGCACATGGCCTCCCGCCTCCCGCCTGCCGCTTCGCGCACATTCTCAGGTGGGAAGTCGAGGCTGAGAGAGGCTGGAGGCTGACCCCAGGTGACACAAAGGGAAGGGAGAAAGCGGGAGTTTATTCACCCTAACACCTCGGTAGTCCGGTCGCCGCCTGCTCGCTCCATCGCCTCCCCGGACGGGTCGAGGGTCCAGACACACGCAAGTTCTGTTTGATAGAAGGTGGGCTTTCCTTCTAACTCCCCCGCAGCTTCCCGGCCCGGGACGGGGACCGCTCCCTTTCTGGGGGGCTGGCTCCCCCGCGAGGCAGCTCTGGCTGCCCGAGGCGCACCCCCTTAGTGGGCAGCCCCGCCCGGACAGCTGCACTCAGCGCGCCTCGGAGCAGGGGGTCCAGGTCAGCGCAGGGGCAGGGCCCTGGGGCTCCCCTTCCTCCTGACACTGCGGGCAGGCGCCTGCGGGGAAAGGGCTTGGAGGCGAAGGCAGCGCCCAAGGGTCGGGATTCGAACCCATGTTCCGGCCTGGAGTCACTCGGGAAGCCCTGGGGCTGGTGGCCGCCTCCACGCACTCATCACGCAGCTGGTCCTCGGCGCAGCTGCACAGCTCGGGGCGGGAGCGCGGCGGCAACTGGAGGACTGGCCCTGCCCCCCGGGCTTCTCCCCGGCGGCACCGCCCCTCGGGGCGCCCCTGGCCACGCGTGGACATTTAAACTCACTAAAGCTAAGAGAGGAGGCCACCGAGCAAGGGGGGCCCCTTGGGGGTCTTCCCAGATCCGTCCCGCGCCTTAGTGGGGCCTCGTCGCGGCGCCGCACCCAACATGGCGGCCGCGCGGGGCGAGCCGACGGGCGACCGGAAGTGCGTGTCCAGGGCGCCGGAAGTGAGCGAGGCCCCGCCCCCCGGCCGGGGTCTCTGTGGAGCCGCGGACGCGCCGGCTTTGAGCGTCCCTGGTCGCCCAGGCGGGAGGCCCTGCGGCTGCGGCTGCGGCTGCGGCGGGCGCGGCTCGGGCCCCCTCGACATGGCCAGCTCCGGAGAGGTACGGCGGCCTCGCCCGTCGGTGTCCCCTCCCGACTGCGGCCCCCTCCCGCCCCTCTTCCGCTCCGTCCTTTCCGTCCCGACCCCGGCCCCGGTCCCGGCCGGTCCTTTCCGCCCCGACCCTGGCGTCGGTCGGGCTTGGTCCTTCCTGTCCCGACCCTGAACTCGGCCTCGCCCCTTCTCCTCCGTCCCGACCCCGGCCTTGCCCATCCCGCCCCCCAGGCCTTCGCCCCGATCCACCAAGGCAGCAGCTCTCTCCTCGTGCGGGTTTCCTCGCCCTTCCCAGCCCGGCAGGCCCATCCCCCGAGTTCTTCCCGCCTCTCCGCCCCGTGTCCAGGCCTCCAAGAGGCCCTCCCTCCCCAACCGCCCCGCAGCCCATCCTCTGTCTCTGAATGCACAGTCTGAGCCTGCTTGTTGTGTGATGTGTGTGTGGGGGGGCGGGGGGAGGGTGTGGGGGGGTAGTAAAGGAAAAGCCATTTCATCTGGGGGGACTTAGGAGTCACCCCGAATTCCTTCCCCAACGCTCCACAAATCTGAGTCCAATGGAGAATCCCACCGGCTCCCTGTAAAGTATTGCAAGCTGTCTCCTCTGACCAGTGTCTTCCCCTTCGTTACCCCCCACTACCTTTATGGGTACCCCTGCTTGTCTTCTTCCTGCTTAGGGGCGCCCCTGGGGCTGGGGAACTGGAGCGGATGGGCTTGAGTACGTTGTGGGGGAGATGGTTGGGAGTAGCTCACAGCTCCTCCAACTTGGCAGTGAGTTTGGCTCAGGAGGTCCCGGGGCTCCTAGATTGAGGGGGAGGGCGTGGGGCCCACCTGCAGGCGGGTGGGGGCTGGGAGGGCAGGAGCATGGCAGCTTCCTGAGGAGGAGCCCGGGGGCGCCTGGCTATGCTAATGATGCTGGTGCATTGTGTGTGTTTGAGGCGGAGGTTGGATGGGGGGTGGGGTGGGAGGTGCCTCGTGTCTGGTACCTTGGTCTTAGGGGGTTCCTGGAGCAGAGGCCCCCCTGTTCCTTGAGGCACATTTTGGGAACCTGGCCGGCGACACCTCTTGTTGCCTTGTGGGCGTGTCTTGGGTTGAGAGGAGTCTCGTTCCACCCTGGATGTGGAGATCAAGGTCCCCCTCTCTCAGATGGTCTAATTTTTTATTTATTTATAGAGATATAGTTCACATACTATAAAATTCACAGTTAAAAATATGTCTTTGATTTTAGAGAGAGAGAGAAACATCATTGATGAGAGAGAAACATCAGTTGGCTGCCTCCACACGCCCCCCGCTGGGGATCAAGGCTGCACTGCCAGCCTGTGCCCTGAGTGGGACTTGAGCAGGCGGCCTCTTGGTTCATGGGTCCACGCTCAACCATGAGCCACACCAGCTGGGCAGAACGCACACCTTTAAAGTGTACAATTCAGTGATTTTATTTTATTATTTTAATCCTCACCCAAGGATATTTTTCCATTGATTTTTAGAGAGAGTGGAAGAGCGAGGGAAAGACAGAGAGAAACATCGATGTGAGAGAAACACTTTGATTGGTTGCTGGTTGCCTCCTGCAAGCGCCCCGACCAGGGCCTGGACTGGGGAGGACCCTGCAACTGAGGTACGTGCCCTTGACCGGAAACGAACCCAGGACCTTTGGGTCTGCAGACTGACGCTCTGTCCCCTGAGCCAAGTGGGTAGGGCTACAATTCAGTGGTTTTAAAAAATATATTCACGAAGTTGTGCAACCGTCCTCACTATCTGATTCCAGAGTGGGCTGTTCTGACTTTGAAAGTCACTGCTGGTTCTAGAGCTCGGATCCCCAGGGTCCCCCCACAGGTACGGAGGAGTAGAGTTCTGCTTCAAATGATTCTGAGGCAGGTGGTTCCTTAACTTGCCTGGTTCAGGGCCTCTTTCTCTTGGGTGTTAAAAAACGATGCATTCCTGCCTCGTGAGGAGATAGGTGAGCAAGCAGACCATTAGAGTTCATCTGACGACTAGGGTCTGGGGGGAGGAGGGTATCTGGTGAAGCCAGGAGTGGGAGGGGGCATTTGAGCTGAAGTTCTGAGTCCCGGGGAATGAAATGACTTGCTGCCCGCATCAGGGCACAGCACGTGGAAACAGTCATCCCGGGGATGTGCTGAGACTGGACGGAGGGGCCGGACTTAGTTCCTGGCTTTTTTTTTAAAAATGTAATTTCTAGGTGGTTTTAAGAAAGTTTAGAATTAGTAGTGTAACTGGAAATCGTATGATTTGGTGTTCTGTGCAGTGCTTTGCCCTATGTCTTGTCACTCTCCGCTGACATTCTTCCTTTGGTAAATCTGCAGGTGGGGGGTCAGGAGGGGTAACCCGCTCGGTGCCCGAGGCCTGTTTGCCAAGCTTGCCTGCTCAGGACTGTCCCTGCTCAGGACTGTCCCTGGAGATGGAGTCCCTAGAGCTAGTGGGGGTGGGAACCTGATTTTTAACAGGTGGTTCGGTCTGGGAAATTTCTAAGGAAACTCACTGTGGTCCAAAACATTGGACCCAGAATACAGCAACCCAGGATAGCCGTGGACTTGGGTCTGGTGGCTGCCTCCTGCCCATGTAGCCGTGGGGGAAGGGAGCCGGGAGTGAGGGCAGTCAGGGGGACAGAACAGTCCCGTCTGACTGCTGCCCTATGAGGAAGGGGCGCGGGAAAGCCGAGCTGTGGAGCAGATGGGGTGTGTTCCTTGAACCCCTTCCTGGCCCGCTGGGGCCTTGGGGGGGGGGTAGGGCTCCTCGGACAGGGTGGGACCCCATGATGCCTGTCATGGGCTGCAGACAGGTTCTTCCTCCGCAGACTTCACAGTTGCCATGGCAGCAGCAGGGCTTTCCAAGCCTCAGCGCTTCCATCCACGAAAACATGTGCAGAAAAGGCAGCTGGAGGAGGGGCTGTAGGGAGACTCGCTGGAAAAGGCAGCGGAGAGAATTCTGGGTACTCTCCTGGGAGTGGGCAGAGAGGCGCCCCTCAGACGTTTTGGAGGCAGGAGCGTCTGTTTGGGCAGGTGTTGGGAGGCACGGATTCCTTCCCCCGTGGGCTCCTGTTAGAGCATCCGACTTCCTTTGGCCTTGATTTGGGGACTTCGTGAGGACTGACCTCGGTCGAGCCCCCCCTTGGTTGTGCACATCAAAAGGCATTGGCAGTGGGACGGAAGGAAGGCCCCTTCGGGAGGAGAGCCGTGCAGATCACGGAAGTGCAAGGAAGCGTGTGCACAGCTGGTTGGACGCACCACCACGCTTCTAACCAGATGCACGAGATGCAGATAAACCAGTCCCTGTGATTTATCACTAATCTGAACATGGAATAATATTGCCAGTCTGGTCAGTGCTGTTTCTTGTTTGTGCGGACTTAGAGTCTCATTCTCCATGGCTGTCCCTCTCGTTTTATTTGCCTTAATGATAGAGCTGCAAAGAGTTACCATCCACACGGCTCTGCGGATTGTATGCATTGACTCGTTTACCCTCACAGCAGCCCTGTGAGGTGAAGACCCACTATTCCTCCAGTTGTTTCTTTTCTTTTTAAATATATTTTTATTGATTTCAGAGAGGAAGGGAGAGGGAGAGAGAGAGAGAAACATCAATGATGAGAGAGAATCATGGATCGGCTGCCTCCTGCACACACCCTACTGGGGATCAAGCCTGCAACCCAGGCATGTGCTCTGACCGGGAATCGAACCGTGACCTCCTGGTTCATAGGTTGATGCTCAACCACGGAGCCACGCTGGCTGGGCTGTCGTGGGTTCTTGCTCTGCAGTTAGGTTTCTGGTAAAAGCACCTTCTTTCCCACGGACAGGGCGGGCTTCTCTTGGCTTCTCTCCCTGGCTGGGAGGCTGGGCTGAGGGTTGCCCAACGGGATGCCATGGGGATTTGGTGCCTCTTATTTGCAGGACCTCTCCAGTGATGGCGACTCGACCCCCGCGGCCGCTGCAATGGCGGGCAGTGCCCACCTGCTGGGCTTCTCCGACGAGATCCTGCTGCACATCCTGAGCCACGTTCCCAGCACAGACTTGGTGGTGAACGTGCGGCACACATGCCGGAAGCTAGCCGAGCTGTGCCTGGACAAGAGCCTCACCCACACGGTGCTGCTGGAGAAGGACTACGAGGTGAGGCGCGGGTGCGGGGTGCTGGCTCTTGGGGGCAGGAGATGGGGAACAACCAAAACGCCCATCTGAGGAGGGGCACCTGCAGCTCATGACAGGAGGCAGGCGTCAGAGTTCTCACGGGACAGCCTCCAAGATGCTTATGTGACAAAAGCTGGGGCCTAAAGGAGCAGAGTGTGCGCCGGGGAGGAGGGCGCGGTGTCGGGGCATTGCTGTGGGCGGCCTTGGCTGGGAGGAAGCCTCACGTTGCAGCTGACTCTCAGGATCGGTGGGAACTTTCCTGTGAAGTCACACATCGGCTCTGAGGGGTGCAGGGAGCACCATGGACACCCACCAGCGGGGGACCCGCCGTGTGGTTGCGCCTCATGCTCGTCAGCACTTGGTGTTGTCTGTGTTTTCAGTTTTAGCCATTCTAGGATGGGACGTGATCTTGTGCTTTGCACTTGCACATCAGCTGTGTGGGCCATTTGTATGTCTTTCCGGAATGACTGTGCAAGGCTGTTGCCCATTTATCGTTGTCTCTCTTTCTCTTTGTGAGTTACAAGAGTCTGTATATATTCTGGATACAAATCCTTTGTCCGATACACATATTACGAATATTTTCTCTCATAGTTTGTGGCTTGCCACTTCATTTTCTTAACAGTGACATTTGGAGAGTGTACGTTTTTAATTTTGGTGAAATCCAATTTGTTGAATTTTTTAATTCATGCCTGTTATAGTCTGTTGAAGAAATCTTTGTGTAACCTGAGGTCACGAGATTCTCTCCTTTGTTGTCATCATCTTTAAAAAATATATATGTTTGCCCTGACCGGTTTGGCTCAGTGGATAGAGCGTTGGCCTGCGGACTGAAGGGTCCCAGGTTCGATTCCGGTCAAGAGCATGTACCTTGGCTGCGGGCACATCCCAGTGGGGGGTGTGCAGGAGGCAGCTGATCGATGTTTCTCTGTCATTGATGTTTCTGACTCTCTGTCCCTCTCCCTTCCTCTCTGTGGAAAATCAATAAGATATATTAAAAAAATATGTTTTTATTGATTTCAGATAGGAAGGGAGAGGGAGAGAGGGATGGATACATCAATGATGAGCGAGAATCATTGGTCCGTTGCCTCCTGCACGCCCCACAGTGGGGATCCAGCCCACAACCCAGGGATATGCCCTCACTGGGAATCAAACCGTGACCTCCTGGTTTATAGCTCAACACCCAACCATTGAGCCACACCAGCCCGGCCATTGTATATCTTCTCGGGGAAAATGTCTATTCATATTCTCTGCCCATTTTTTACCTGGATTGTTTGTTTTATTTGCCATGAGTTTCTTATATGTTTTAGATATTAATTCTTATACATATGATTTGCAGATATTCTCTCCCTCTCGGTGGGTTGTCTCTCATTCTGTTGCGGGCTTTGCTGTGCAGGAGCTTTTTGGCTGGATGTAGTCCCGCTGGTTTATTTTTGCTTTTGTTGCTTTTGGTGTCAGATTCAAAAAATCATCGCCAAGATGCTGTCAAGGCACTTACAGCCTATGTTTTCTTCTAGGACTTGTATGGTTTCAGGTTTTACATTCAAGTCTTTAATCCATTTGGAGCTGTTTTTGTGTTTGGTGTGAGATGGCCATGGCTCATGCTCATGCATGTGGCGCCCAGTTGTCCCAGCCCTCTCCTGTGTTGTCCGATGGAAGTCTCATGGTCGCTTTAGCTCTCACGGGTAAGCCTGTGGTCCATGTTGTGTTCATCCTTCTCTGCGGTGTGAGGTAGGGGTTGAGGCTCACTTTTTGGCATGTGGTTAGCCTATCCTCATGCATGGCCTTGCAGCCTTTGTTGAAAATCAGTTGATAACCGATCTTAAAGATAAAAATAAACTGAGGCCTTGACCGTAGCTCAAATCACAGGAGACTGGGGAAGGCTCCTCGCTGTTTACTGGGGAGGGAGTGGCGCCTGAAAGCTCGAAGGAGCCGCTCCAGGGCTGTGGCTCTTTGTGCAGAGCAGGCGGGGCCTCCCTGTGGGGCGGGGAGGCTGCGTGGACTCCTGCTCGGATTCAGGTCCGGCTTCCTGCCCAAGAGGGCGCTTCCTGCAGGGGGCCGTGCCCCTCAGCGTGTCTGCAGGTTTAACGTGCATGTCCTCCACCTGCAAGGTTCCACGTGGGATGCTGACCTCAGAGAAGCGGTCAGATGCCTGAGGGTGACACACACGGGTGCCCGGTGCAGTGTTGTCCCAAGGCCTTGCTTGCAACAGACGCATGTCCATCTGTCGCTGATTGGCCGCTGGGCCCGTCTGGACATGTTGCGACTCATCCGAGCAGGCGGGCCGGACTTCTAGGGTGTGAAAATGCATGTGATGGAAGGAAAGCCACCGCAGGGCCAGCTTCCAGGGCGTGGTTCCACTGTGCGAGGAAGAGCGCCACATAACACAGTGTACTGCCTCACCCGCTTACGCGCACATTCCGTGGAGCTGAGCAATGCGCGGTGCTGTGCAGCCTTTCCAAACCTCTCCTCGCCCCAAGCGGGAACTGGGGAGCTGTTGGCAATAACTGCCCCCCTTCCCCAGCCTCTGGTGACCCCTGTCCTACTTTCTGTTTGTCATTTTGGCTCTTCAGATGTTTCATGTAGGTAGACCCCTAGGTATGGGGTCCTTTGTGACTGGCTCTTTCACTGAGCATAATGTCCCCAGGTTCATCATGTTGTAGCAGAACTTCATTCCTTTCTGTGGCTGAATGCTATTCCGTTGTATAGACGGACCCGTTTTGTTCATCCTTCATCCGGGGATGGGCACGTGGGTGCTTCCCCTTTTGGCCATCGTGGGTCACGCTGCTGTGAACGTGGGTGTGAAAGTACCTGCCTGAGTCGCAGTGTCCAGTCCCATGGATGTGCATCCGGGAGTGGGACTGACTGGGACTTGGGGGTGGCCCATGGGGACTCTGTTAAGCTTTTTGCGGAACCACCAAAGGTTCCCACAGCGGTAAGGGCTGCACCATGTCCATTCCCACCAGCTGGGGCTTGATTTGGCTGAAGGTGAGCGTGTGGGGGGAAAGGGGCACCAGCGCTCCCCGGCGTGTCCCTTCTCAGCCGGGGGCAGGGCCTCTGCAGGTCCTCCCATGCCTGACGTTCCGGGGGCGAGGCTGCCCTCAGCGGTGAGGTGAGGGAGACACCTGGTGCCTTCAGCCTCTCCCCGTCCCCGCCCGCCCTGTCCTGCAGGCCCGCGAGGACCAGGTGAAGCAGCTCCTGAAGGAGATGGGCCGGGAGATCCAGCAGCTCAACATGGCCGGCTGCTACTGGCTGTCGGGCTCCACCATCGAGCACGTGGCCCGCTGCCGCAGCCTGGTGAAGGTGAACCTGTCGGGCTGCCACCTCACCTCCCTGCGCCTCTCCAAGATGCTGTCAGCCCTGCAGCACCTGCGCTCCCTGGCCATCGACGTGAGCCCCGGCTTCGACGCCGGCCAGCTGAGCAGCGAGTGCAAGGCCACGCTGAGCCGCGTGCGGGAGCTCAGGCAGACGCTGTTCACGCCCTCGTACGGCGTGGTGCCCTGCTGCACCAGCCTCGAGAAGCTGCTGCTCTACTTCGAGATCCTGGACCGCACGCGCGAGGGCGCCATCCTGTCGGGCCAGCTCTTTGTGGGCCAGAGCAACGTGCCGCACTACCAGAACCTGCGTGTCTTCTACGCCCGCCTGGCGCCTGGCTACATCAACCAGGAGGTGGTGCGGCTCTACCTGGCCGTGCTCAGCGACCGCACCCCCGAGAACCTGCACGCCTTCCTCATCTCCGTGCCGGGCAGCTTCGCCGAGAGCGGGGCCACCAGGAACCTCCTGGACTCCATGGCCCGCAACGTTGTGCTGGACGCCCTGCAGCTGCCCAAGTCCTGGCTCAACGGCTCGGCCCTGCTCCAGCACATGAAGTTCAGCAACCCCTTCTACTTCAGCTTCAGCCGGTGCACGCTGTCGGGCAGCCACCTGATCCAGCACATCCTCAACGGGGGCAAGGACCTGCGCAGCCTGGCCGGCCTGAACCTCAGCGGCTGCGCCCACTGCCTGTCCCCCGACTCCCTGCTGCGCCGGGCGGAGGACGACATCGACAGCGGCATCCTGGAGACGCTGGTGGCGGCCTGCTGCAACCTGCGCCACCTCAACCTGTCGGCCGCCCACCACCACAGCTCCGAGGGCCCAGGCCGGCACCTGTGCCAGCTGCTGGCCCGGCTGTGCCACCTGCGCTCCCTGTCCCTTCCCGTCTGCTCTGTGGCCGACTCGGCGCCACGGGCCGACCGCAAGCCCGCCCAGCCCGCCATGCACGCTGTGCCCTGCGGCTTCGGCAAGAAGGTGCGCATCGGCGTGCAGGCGTGTCCCAGCCCCTTCTCGGGGCAGGCGGGCCCCCAGCCTTCCTCCGTGTTCTGGTCTCTGCTGAAGAGCCTGCCCTTCCTGGAGCGCCTCGAGCTGATTGGGTCCAACTTCTCCTCCGCCATGCCCCGCAACGAGCCCGCCATCCGCAACTCCCTCCCGCCTTGCAGCCGGGCGCAGAGCGTGGGGGACGCAGAGGTGGCTGCCATCGGCCAACTGGCCTTCCTGAGGCACCTGACGCTGGCCCAGCTGCCCAGCATTCTCACGGGCTCCGGGCTGGTCAGCATCGGCCTGCAGTGCCAGCAGCTCCAGTCCCTCTCGCTGGCCAACCTGGGCATGATGGGGAAGGTGGTGTACATGTCCGCCCTGTCCGACATGCTCAAGCACTGCAAGCGGCTGAAGGACCTCAGGTGAGGGGCGCAGCCCTCCGTAGCCTCGGCTGCCCTCTGGAGGCCTGGAGGGTGGCAGAGGGCCTTGAATTGGCAAGCGATTGCGTACCTACTGTGTGCCTGCCCAGATGAACCAGCTGCATGCCTGCCCGCCAGGAGCTGAGTCTTGGGTGGGGGCTTGGGCAGGTACTGTGTGCCAGGACGGGACTCAGGGCGGTGAGAGGTGCGGGAAAGCTGTGTGCGTGGGCGGGGCAGGTGTGAGGCGGCGGAGGTGCTGGAGCTCCCGCCTCGCCCTCGTCCTCGTCCTCGTCCTTGTCCTCGTGCTTGCGGCTGAGTGCACCGTGGGCGCTGCTGTGTGCGTGCTCAGCCAGCACAGTTTGGAAGGGTCCCACTGCATCCCACCTGGACTGCAGGGGCGAGGCGGGGGAGGTAGACAGGTGGGCTCAGAAGGGGGGGCTGCCCACTACTGAGAGGTGACAGTGGTCCCCTCCAGGGCAGAATGGCAGGGCCGATCAATCTCGGCTCCTCCCTCTGCCACCCTGCCTCGTCAGTGATATGGGACGATGTGGGGAGGAAGTCAGCCAGTGCCTGTGAGCCCTCAGCTCTGGCCCTCAGCAAAGTGAGCACTGACTACATGGGGACAACAACACACATGTCAGGGCCTCCTGCTATAGCCTCTGAGAGACCACCTAGCTGATCTGAGACCCCCGCCACCTCCCCACCCACAGCCCTCGGCAGCGGAGCCGGGTGGCAGCAGAGCCGCGGTGGTGAAGGTGAGAGGAGGTAGAACCACAGCCTCAGAGAACCCACCTCAGGCTCTTAGCATGGCACCGCGTGGATCCCACTGGATCGTGCTGTGGACTGAAGGGTGTTCTCGAGAGGGCCCAGCGTTGAAGGGGTAAGCCGTTGTTACCTGAGACATATTTGAAAACCTGGACAGAATTGATCTTGAAAAATGGTATCATTTCCCAGAAACTACCCAGAATGTGGTGGCAGCAGACACCAGCTCCGCTGCTGCCCCGGCTCCGCTGCCACCCCCGCTCCACTGCCACCCCGGCTCCGCTGCCGAGGGCTGTGGGTGGGGAGGAGGTGGCGGGGGCCTCAGATCAGCTAGGTGGTCTCTCAGGCTGTAGCAGGAGACCCTGACATGTGTGTTGTCCCCATGTAGTCAGTGCTCACTCTGCTGAGGGCTCGCAGGCACTGGCTGACTTCTTCCCCACATCGGCCCATTTCACTGATGGGGCAGTGGCTCGAGGGAGGAGCTGAGGTTGACAGTATACCTGGGTCAGTCTAGCTCCAGAGCTTGACCTTGGCCCCTGAGTTACAGAAAATGGAGACAAGGGTATCCTTTGCAGACCTCCTCTCGCCCCTCAGGAGGTTTCCCCTGAGAGGAAAGGAGCCAGACTTGCTCTGGAGCTTCCAGAGCTCAGCAGGCTGCGGCCGCCCACCCCCGCCGCTCCCTCCGCGCCAGCAGGCAGCACCTGGCCGTCCAGGGGGCAGAGCAGGCACGTGGGCCTGGCCTTTCCTGGATCAGCAGGCCGTGGATTTGCAGCTTCGTGCTCAGCCTGAGCACCCGAGAGCCCACGCCCACGAGGGGCGGTCATTCCTGCTGCCTGCGCACCAGCTGCACTGCTCTGGGAGCCGCGGCTCAGAAAGCTGAGTGCAGGTTGACATAGTGCAGACGGTGAGGCTGGTGTGTTAAGCGTCCAGCTGCGTGCCCTGCAGCCCTGAGCTCGCCCTGGTGCTGGGCCCTGGGGAGGCTCCAGCTACCTTCAGAGCTTGCTGGGAGACGACGGATGCGATGTTGAGAACGTGCGACCTGCCGTCCCATTCCAGGGCCCTACTCGGGGCCTCTGTGCAATTTCTCTGGGGTGGGCCCTCCTGCCAGGTTGGAGTGGGGCCACCTGCCTGCCAGGGGCGGAGAAGGGGTTCTGGCCACAGCAGTCGGCCCCCTTCCCCGCCCCTTCCAGGACAGGCCTGGCTTTCCAACTTCTGAGGGGTGCGGCCTGCCCTCTGGCCCAGCCCTCCCAGCAGCCACCAGGAACCAGCTCCCTCTCTTCCCTTGCTGGCTCATCTCTATTCAGCGCCTCCTCCCACCGGCCCCTCCCTGCGCCTCGGCTGTCCCATCGCTGGCCCTGCGAAGGGAGCCCTGAGTGTGGTCAGAGGGCGTGTGTAGCTTGAAGCTGCAAATGGATCTAGAATACACTTCGCAGATGAAGCACGCCGGTCGCTCCCCTGTTAGTCCCAGGAGCCTTGTGATCAGGAGTGGAAGGTTCCTTCGTTGGGGGCCCGGTGAGCATCTGAGTTCTAATGTACTGAGCTCCGAACCAGTGTTCCTGGCCTCTGGGCCTGTTGCTTTTGCCTTTTTTATTTTTTACTTTATTGCCAAGCCATAAACCTTACTCCTTTTCTAACTGTACTACGGTCAAACCATGTGGTCATCATCAGGGAGACTTCGAGAAAAACCAGTGAAAGTAAAGTGATGCGTGCACGTAGTTTATTTTACTTTTTTAATAGATATATATTTTTATTGATGTCAGAGAGGAAGGGAAAGGGAGAGAGAGATAGAAACATCAATGATAGAATCACTGATCGACTGCCTCCTGCACGCCCCCTTCTGGGGATCAAGCCCACAACCCAGCCCTGTGCCCTGACCAGAATCGAACCTGGGACCCTTCAGTCCGCAGGCAGACGCTCTATCCACTGAGCCAAACCAGCTAGGGCGCGTTCACATAGTTTAAAAAGTCAGAGGACTTGAAGGGAAGAAAATTGTCAGGAGGAGGAGAATGAGGAGGAGAATCCGCACAGGCGACCAAGCAGGGCCGTGGGAGGGAGGGGCAGGTGAGAGGCAGGTGTGCCAGAAGCTGGGGAAGAGATGGCAGCGGCAGCTGCTGGTGGGTGGAATTGGTGCTTCTCCTGTGCATACAGGCATGGACCCCGCTTAACAGCCCCACGGGGGGGTGGACATTATTGGTCCTTTAAAAAAATTTATTTTGTTAATTTTCACGCAAAGATGTTTTTTTCTTTGATTGATTTTTAGAGAGAAACATCGATGTGAAAGAAACATCGATTGGTTGCCTCCCATACACACCCCAACTGGGGATCGAACCTGCAACCTAGGTGTGTGCCCTGGCTTGGGATCGAACCCACAACCTTTCGGTCAGGACGATGCTTCAACTGACTGAGCCACCCGGCCAGGGCTATGACGCATTCTGCAGATGAGGAGAGTGAGGCCGAGGGGGTTAATGAACTTGCCCGGTGACACAGCTGCTCTGCGGGCAGTTGGGAGCGTTTCCTGCCTCCTGGACCGCTGAGCAGGGAGCAGGGTAACGCAGCACACGTGGTCAGCGAGCGGCTTCGGGGCCTGGGATGTGTCCTTGTGGCCCAGGTCTTCCCCAGGAACAGGGCGTGCGCGCGGCGTGAGTTATGTGGCTGGGAGGCCGCGGGGCTCGGGCGGACGGTTTTGTAGGCCGCCTGAGAACCTGACCTCCGCTCATAATGGCCTCTCTGTGCGCTGGCCGCTGAGAGCCACGTCCGATCGCGGTACTGCCTGTTCAGAACAAACCCTGGTTCTTCCTAACCGCGCCAAGTGGCCCTGTTCCCCTGGCTCTCTGCCTGTGGGAGGCTGAGTGAGAGGAGCAGGTGGTGCCGCTGTGCAGGCAGGAGGGCAGGAAGGAGGGAAGGAGGTGGTGTTCCAGCTCAGCACAGGCTGGTCCTACGCTTCCCAGCGGGCGTTCCTGTGGTGGCAGCTCCCAGGATCCCAGGCCGCTGCCACCGCTGTCCCCACCAGTGAGGCCCATGAATTGGAGCTTTGTGCCAGCCGGGCCCGGGCAGGGAGCTGCCTCCGTGCAGCAGGGCTGCTCCTGTGGGGAGGCGGTGCGGGGCCGGCGTTGTGCTGGGGCCTGGACGGCTCTGGGTGCGGGCGCACCTTGGCGGTGAGCTCTACAGGTTGGACAGAGAAGGCACCCTCTTTCCTGGAACTGATTGAGCCCTGCCTTTAGGAGGAGGGGGAGCGTTACCCTGAGTCACCCGATGCTGCCTATGACCTGGAATCCGGGCAGTGTCTGGGCGGAAGTGAGAGAGCCTTTTGGAGCCAGAGCCTGGGGGTGCTGGGGGCCTGAGAGCTGGCTGGGCAGATGAGGCGGGAGACCTGAGCCCTTTTTTAAAAAAATATATTTTATTGATTTTTCACAGAGAGGAAGGGAGAGGGATAGAGAGTTAGAAACATCGATCAGCTGCCTCCTGCACACCTCCTACTGGGGATGTGCCCGCAACCAAGGTACATGCCCTTGGCCGGAATCGAACCTGGGACCTTTCAGTCTGCAGGCCGGCGCTCTATCCACTGAGCCAAACCGGCTAGGGCCTGAGCCCTGTCTGCCACAGAGCCTCAGGGGGATCTCACCACCTCCAAGAGGGGTTGGAGGCCAGAGCCTTACTGGTTGGGAGGTTGAGCATGGCTGGGAAAAGGGCCACAGGCCCCCAAGGCAAGGCCAATCATGGGGGTACCTTGTCCTCATCCTCTGCCCTAACACAGACCTCCTCTGTCAGCCCACCCAGGGACGGTCTGGCTATGCCAGCCCCGCCCCAACAGCTGGAGTGGGCAGGACCTCCCTCCATCCTGCCCCTGAGCACCTGTGGCAGGTGCTGCCTTCAGGGCGGGACAGTCTGCAGGTGGCTGGCTCGTTGGGAACAGTTTACAGTGTGCGTGTCCCCAGCCGGCTCCCTCGCTCTGCTGCTTGGTGTGTAGCCCAGGAGGTGGGAACCGAGGCTTGGGCGGGTGGCGCAGACCTGCATCGCCACCTAGTGACGAGGCGCAGGCTGGCCTTCCCGCTGGCTGCGTCTGGCACCCGGCAGGTGACTGGCCCGGCAGTCCCGGTTCTGGAAGGTGGGCCCCTTCATGTTCCCACTCTCAGTTCTGTAGAGATGCTCACCTTTGGGGTTTTTCAAAATTTGTGTTTAAAAGAACCAAATAGTGTGTCTAGGCTTTCTCTTGAGGAAAACTCACAGCCGTCGTGAGGACGCTTGCTCGTGCTCTGGGCTCCCTGGGCCCAGGTCACCGCCTTACCCTTTGTTGCGTGAGTTGGCATCTCCGTGGCGCTGCTCTCCGCTCCCGACTCCGAATTCCCGGTTTTTCCAGGATGAAACTCATCCCCGGAGTCCTCTCCCTGCTGTCCGTGCCCGCAGCCCTGCTGGGCCTCCCTCCTGCACACCCCGAGTGTGGGCAGGAGGGGCGCCGGCTTTTCACAGGCGCACCCCCAGGAGGACGGGCGTCCCCCACACCAGTGTCCGCAGTTCTACATTAATGACAGCGCAGACCCAGCCTCACTTGGCATTCTCGTGCCTGGTGGCTCCCAGACGGCGGCTCGGGTAGACGTTCTCGCTGCAGGAGCTTCTGTGGGAGGCGCGTCCGGGGACCGGGTCTGCCCTTGTTCTCACGGACCCGACTTAAAACCCCTTCCCTCACCCTGTGACCAGTGTCCCGGGCGTCAGGGCGATGGAGACTGCAGGGCAAGGCCTGGGTTTGGGTTGGGGACTGGGGGGCACCTGTTGACTGCGCCCCCCAGCTTTCCTGCGTCCTGGTTGGGTCAGACTCTCACTGTGTCGCTCTCCGCATCCACCGGGGGACTTGGCCTGGACTGGGGTGGGGTGGGGATTTCCTGCTCATCCCGAAGCTCCTCTCCTAGTGAGCGCCCAGCTGCAGGCTGCCTTTCTGGCGTGTCCCGGACGGCACCGGCCTGGCCTCAGCTGATGCTGAGAAGCAGGCCTTCCGCGTGTGGCGTGCAGATGGCGGTCTTGGGCAGGGCCGTGGCCCAGAGAGAGACGGTCCCAGGTCTGGCTGTTTTTACAGCGAGCGCTGTGCACGGTGCCTGGCCTTGGTGGGGGTGGCTGGCTGGACTTGCTTGGCCGGCCTTGGCCACTCAGAACATCGAGGGACCAGAAGTGTCACCCCGGCCTGTGCCTGTGTCAGGGTCTGCTGCTTGCTGGGGAGACTGGGTCCCTACTGTGCTTGGGGGGCCTAGACTGGGAGGCCCCGCTCAAAGCAGCTTGCGCGGGCCTCCCGCCGACTCACACGCCCTCTCCCCCACAGGCTGGAGCAGCCCTACTTCAGCGCCAACGCGCAGTTCTTCCAGGCACTGAGCCAGTGCTCGGCCCTGCAGCGCCTGTGCCTGGTGTCCCGCAGCGGCACCCTGCAGCCTGAGGCCGTGCTGGCCTTCATGACCCGCTGCCTGCACGTCGTCGTGTGCCACATGTTCACCGGGGAGTCCCTGGCCACCTGCAAGAGCCTGCAGCAGACCCTCCTCCGGAGGTGAGTGGGCGCGGGCTGGGGTGGGGGGCTGGGGGCTGTGGGTGCAGGAGGCCTGGCGGTAGCGCCATCCCAGCACCCGTCCCGGAGAGTCCTGGTTGCTGTTGTTTCCTCAGGCTTCACTGAGTGAGCGCCCACAAGCACTTCCTGCAATTAGAACCCCTGGGCAGTGATGGCGGGAACAGGGGCTGGTTTCCATTCACAGCAGGGCCTCCTCCCTGGGCGAGCTCTCCCTTGGCCCCGGCAAACGTGTTCTCACCTCCCAGCTTCCCTCCTGTGTCCCATGGTGCCATCAAACAGGCGGGCGACGCCGTTCAGCCCGTCCCCCTTGGTCTCAGCATTGCCTCGGTTTCCCCACTGGTCCTGTCCCAGGATTCCACACAGAGCCCCCTCAGCTCAGCGGTCTTGTCGCCTCCATCCACCCTGTCTTCCATGACCTTGACACTTGTGAAGGGCGCTGGTGGAACGCCCATCGTTTGGTTTGTCTGATGTTTGTTGGCCAGAAAAGCACAGCGGTGATGCTGCGTCCTCCTCTCTAGCAGTTCAGGGACAGGGTGTCCTCGTGCCTGTCCTGCCAGGTTGGCCTTGGCTGCCTGGTGAGGGCGGGGCTGCCGGGTGTCCCTGCTGTGAAGCCCTGTCGCTCCCTTTCTCATTAAGAACCGTCCTGTGCGGAGACACGGGGAGTCTCTGATGCCCGTCTCTCCTCAGGCGCCACCAGCTCTCGCGCCCGCAGGTCTGACACAGGGAACACTTGGCGTCCGCCCAGTGGTGGTCTGCTTCCTTCGTCCCTTCTGCGTGTGGTCGGGAGAGCTCTGCTGTGAGAAAGGCCCTGCTCCCCGTTTCTTATTCTGTCACTACAGACGGTCAGGTGTTTTCCTCTGGTGTCTCCCCGCCCCAGCCCTGGAATCGGCCATCTCGGAGGAAACCTGGTCCTGCGTGGGGAGAGGCATGTAGAACCGAGAGGCGGGCCGTAGGTGTGCTCATTGCTCCTCCCCGGGACAGAGTATCCGGGACGGAGTAGGAGGTTGATCGTGTACCACACGCCTGTGCTTATTTCCGTATCACCCTTGTGCGTGTACATTGAAAACGAGCTCCTACGGACAGCTCCGCTTCCAGCCCAGCGTCACAGCGCCCTCGTAGTCTGCCCCCCCTCCTGTGACTCCTCCTCCAGCGCCAGCAGCCTGGCTTCGTCCACAGTGTCTGTGAGTTATTCAGTCCATGGACGCGAGCGGCAGTTTTGGGATCGCTAACCCACTGCATCGTGAGAGACAAACCCGAGGGGAACATTGTGCCGCTCTCTGTCTTAGCCTCACGGTATCCAGTCAGAACGCTGCTTTCCCAGGTGGTGCCTCACCTCCGCCTCCTCCCTCGTGGTCCCGCCACTCACCTGCGTGCGGTCGGGCCTGCTTCCCCAGGAGCACTCCGCCTTCCAGTCCCCCCACGTCCTGCTGGGTTTATTTCTGTGTGCGTGTTCTTGGTGTGCCAAGTCTCCTGTGTTTCTGAGTCAGCTCTAAAAGGGGTGCTTGGTAAAAAAATAAGAATAAAAATAAAAGGGGCGCTTGGAGAAGTCGCAGCCTCGCAGCCTCCTCTACCCTCCTGTCCGTGCTGTGCACAGAGGAGCACGCAGCCCTTTCTCCGACCTGCTTTGCTTCTCCGTGCGCTTTGCTTTCCCACTTCATAGTGTATCTCGGGCACCGCTCCTCAGGCCATACCGTCGCGCTCTTCCTCTTACAGCTCTGCCTTCTTTTTAAAACACATTTTTGTTTGACTTCAGAGAGGAAGAGAGAGATAGAAACATCAGTGATGAGAGAGAACCATGGACCAGCTGCCTCCTGCACGCCACGTCCCCCACTGGGGATGGAGCCCGCAGTCCGGACGTGTGCCCTGTCTGGAAGTCGAACTGTGACCTCCTGGTTCATTGGTCAATGCTTAACCCCTGAGCCACGCCGGCCGAGCCTTTTTTTTTTTTACTGTGGTAAAATGTATGTAAGGAAATGTGGCATTTGAACTGTTTTAAGAGCCCAGCTCAGTGGTAATCAGCACATTCCCACTGCTGTGCGTCCATCACAGAGCCTTCTCATCTTCCCACGCTGGGCTCTCCCCTCAAACGCCACCACCCCACCCCACCCCCCGCCCAGCTCCGGAGCCTCTGTCTTGCTTCTGCTTCTGTGAGTTGGTGCAGAGAACTTGGAACTTTGAATTTCTCACGTCTCTGCCTTTGTTTAGAGGTAGTAGCAGTGGTTACTGGGATGGTTGTGGGCAGAGGCGGCAGATTTAAAAACAACTGTCCTGCCCTGGCTGGTTTGGCTCAGGGGACAGAGTGTCGGCCTGGGGACTGAAGGATCCCGGCTTCGATTCCGGGCAACAGCACATGTCCGTGTTGCCAGCTCAATCCCAGTAGGGGGCCGTGCAGGAGCCAGCCGATCAGTGATTCTCTCTCATCATTGACGTTTCCATCTCCCCCCCGCCCTCTGAAATCAATCTATAATAATAAAAGCATAATATGCAAATAGACCGAACAGCAGAAAGACCGGCTTCAACCAGGTCTGCGAGGGCCTACTCTCCCACGAATTCCGTGCATCGGCCTCTAGTAAAAATATATTTAAACAACAACAGCAACAAAACAACTGTCCTCCCAGGGGCTGCGTCTCCCCCCAGGCGGCCTCCCCGGAGCTGCGCCGGGCTTCGGCGAGCACCCAGAATCCGGCGAGCACCCAGAATCGGGAGGCCGAGTGCGCTTCCTGGAGAGGAGCTGCGGAGCAGAGCTGTCTCCGCTCCTGAGGAAATGCCCCCGCGCCCCCGGGGGAGGGCTGAGGGTGGGCACCCTCATTTCCGCGTGGCCGGGACGGTGGCACTTCCTCCTCCAGCTCTGTGTCCCCCAGCTGCTCTCAGAATCCCACTCAGCCGGGGCCTGCAGGGTCCTGGGCCCGGGCCGGCGGCTGCGCTGGGCCTGTTGTCTTGGCGGTTTGCTGCTGAATTGCCCAGGAGAAACCCTGGCGAAGGTTCCCCCTCCTTGGCTGTAAAACTCTGTGTTGATAATATTTCTGAAGGTGTAGACTGTGCGTCAAGCTATTTTTAAGTGGAGGCTCCCGCGGTTCCACCAAGCGGAGGGCCCCGGAGCCTGCGGACCTCGATGGGCTCTCATGCGGTTTTCGTCGTCTCATTTTTTGATTTATCGCTACGTCATGGGTTTTTTGTGTCAATCAGTAAAGCTCCAGATGACCTTTCTAAATGCCATTTGGCATCCATCCTGCAGGGGACCTGCAGGCCCACCTGCACTTTCAGGCCTGGGCCCCTGCCCCCTGCCCTGAGGCCTTGGCTGCAGCGCAGGGAGGTGCCCGCTGCTGTCCTGCGAGTGCCAGCAGGTGGCGCCCTGGCTCACGGGAACCAGAGCTTCAGGCTTGCGGCCACCAAGCGGAGCGAGAGCAGGAAAAGCGAGAGGCTGGACGGCTGTCACTTCTCCCAACGCCTTTCTTTTTTCTCACCCCTTCCCTGCCTCCAGCACGGAGGGTGCCACCTCCCCAGGCAGCATCGCGCTGCATTCTGGGAGTTCAAGGCTGGCTGTGGGATTCTTTTTTTTTTTTTTTTTAAATATATTTTATTGATTTTTTACAGAGAGGAAGGGAGAGAGATAGTTAGAAACATCGATGAGAGAGAAACATCGATCAGCTGCCTCCTGCACATCTCCCACTGGGGATGTGCCCGCAACCCAGGTACATGCCCTTGACCGGAATCGAACCCGGGACCCCTCAGTCCGCAGGCCGACGCTCTATCCACTGAGCCAAACCGGTTTCGGCGGGATTCTTTTTTTTTAAAAATATATTTTATTGATTTTTTTTTACAGAGAGGAAGGGAGAGGAATAGAGAGTTAGAAACATCAATGAGAGAGAAACATCGATCAGCTGCCTCCTGCACATCCCCCACTGGGGATGTGCCCGCAACCAAGGTACATGCCCTTGACCGGAATCGAACCCGGGACCCTTCAGTCCGCAGGCCGGCGCTCTATCCACTGAGCCAAACCGGTCAGGGCTTCCATTGATTTTTAGAGCAAGTGGAAGGGGGGGAGGAGGTGAGAGGGAGGAAAGGAGAGAGAGAGGGAGGGAGAGAAACACTGATGTGAGAGAGACACCAATTGGTTGCTGCCCACACCCTTACCTGGGCTGGGAATCGAGCCTGCAACTGAGATACATGCCCTTGACTGGGACCCGAACTTGTGACCCTTTGGTCTGTGGGCCAACGTTCGAATCACTGAGCCAAACCAGCTGGGACAGGCTGTGGGATTCTTGGCCACCGTCCACCTCAGAGCTTCTTGAGCCTCGTTGTTACAGCGCGAATGCCTTGCATAAAATTTCCTGTTACTTTGGCTTTTCCATAAGACCTTTATTTGGGGGGAAGAGGCTGTCAACTTTAATTTTGCTTCCAGTTCCCAGGCAGAGAAACAAACCCAGTAAGTGTTCTTCAGGTGGAGCTTGTCTGCCCCCTGGGTGCTCAGGGCGGCGTAGCCGCGTGTGCTGACGGGCCTCGGGCAGGAGCTGCCTGCGGCAGGGACCCTTCCAGCTGCCAGCGCAGAGCCCTTTCGCTTCTCTCAGGCTCTCCCGAGGGACGGCCTTTCTGCCAGGTCAACCATGACCCCTGGGTGACCTCCCCGGGTCTCCTCTTGCCCCTCCTCTGCCCGTCTTAATGCCTCGCCCCATGTGGGAGCAGGCAGCCGAGCTCCGGGTGTTGGTTTCAGAATCAGAGGGCAGACCCTGTGCCTCTTCGTGCTGGGTCTGTAGGCTTTGCCTCTGGTACCTAAGTGACAGCCCTGGGGGCACAGGCCAGAGCAGCCGAGGGTGAGGCTGGTCCTGGGGGTGCGCCAGGAGGCCTGGGGGGGGGGGGCACTGTCAGCTCCCAGGTGACTCCAGGCCAGAGGCTGTTAGAGATGCGATTAGCCCCATGGGGATCAGGTCCCGAGTCCCCACGCAGTCACCAGCCCAGCTTCTAATGAGTTTTGTTTTATCTCACGGAACCTGTTTACTTAAACCTCAGACGACATTTGAGTCACGCAAAAGCACAATTGAACACGTACGTGAGTTACATAGCAGAGTCTGCAGAGCACATGGCCCACACACGCCCGGCCTGGCCAGAGCTGTGCCTCCCTCCCGGGGAGCCCCAGCCCCGCACTGGGAAGTGAGCGACTTCTTCCTCTGCATTTGCGTCTTCCTTGCTGTCTGGTCACTGACTAGGCCTCACTCTGCAAAGCCCGCCTCTGGGTGGGGACAGGAAGAGGCCTGGGCGTTCGCTGGGTCTGGTCCAGGCCAGGCTCATCCGGGTGCGAACTGAAGGGATAGCCTTCGGAGGGAAGTGTCTTTCATCCGGGGGTGGCACCTCCACCCAGCGCCCTTCTGCGCAGTCCCCCAGTGCCTCTGGCCACCTGGGCAGCTGCGGCCCAGAGCCGCCGGCCTGGAGGAGGGGCTGCAGCCGCTGCCTTCCTGGCTTTTGCTGAGAAATCCATCCCATCCCCTTCAGCACACTGACAGCTCCTCACAACCCGTGTGTGTGTGTGTGTGTGTGTGTGTGTGTGTGTGTGTGTGTGTGCAGGGGCCTTTGCACCAGGTCCCACTTCGGAGCATATTCCCTTTCAAGTGTGGCCAGGGGCGCGGCGGCTGCAGGCAAGGACGTGCCGTGGGTTCACGGCCACACAGCGCTGCCTCGAGCAGAACAGCATGCGCAGGGCTGGGAGGCACTTCCTCGGCGTCTTTATTGCCCAAACATCAAGTTTTATGAGTCTTTCCGGGCATCGACTTTACACGGTCGTTAACCCAGTGCTGGGGCCTGCGGGGGCTGGGACGGGTTCCTCCTTCCGTGGAGCAGGCGCCGGTGGGGGCCTTGCTTGTTGGGCAAATGCCCAGGTTCCCTTTGTGTGGCTCGTCCCGCCTCTTGCTGCCTGAGACCTGAGGTTCTGGGTGTCTTTTCTCACTCCTGGGGGTCCACGGCATCCCCCCTTCTCCTTGAGCTCCAGGGGGCACTTGGTTTTGTCTCTGGGCAGTTGCACGTGGCTGGTCCCCGTCTGACGGGGCCGGGGGGCACTCTGCTTGGACCGGCTGAGGCCTGTGGCCTGGGCGTCACTTTCCCAAGCCCGCTTCTCACTGCGCGGCCACGCAGAGGGCAACACGGAGTGTCTGCTGGCATTTAGCACAGTGCCCAGCCTGCCAAGGCCCCTCGGACACGGTACGCTCGACTCTGTCCCCTGCAGGGAGGGGACCCGGGGTGCAGCGCAGGGAGTGATGTGACAGCTGCTGTCACGTGTTCAAGTGATGGCTGCTGGCTCCCAGCGGCTGCCTTGTTTCCTGTCCTGGAAGATTTGCTGCCTCACCTGCCTTGGGAGTTTGTTCCCCTCCAGGGTGGGGGTTCGGCCCTCGTCCCTCTCTCCAGCCCCTGCAGGTGCGTCACTCCCCCTCCTGGGACACCCGCCTCCCTCTGCCCAGGAAAGCAGGGGCTTTCCCACAGGCTGGCCTCTGGGCCTCCATTCCTCTGCCTGACCCAGGGGGTGCCGCACGGCAGCGTGACCACCTCCCCCCAGGCAAGGCTCCCTCTGCCTGCCCCGCCCCTCGGGCCTCTCCTCCAGCCCCGTGGGAAGGGCCGAGGCCCACCTCTGCATCACCTGGGAGTGGGAGAGTCAGGTGGATGCATGGAGCCCATGGCCCACGGCGGCTGCCTCCCGAGGCGCCTCGCGGCCCTGCTCACACCTTGCTTCTGGTTCAGTTTCCAGGCCGAGCGGCCCGCGCTGAACGTCGTCATCTTCCCCCTGCTGCACGAGGGCCTGACTGACGTCATCCGGGACGTCCCCATGGTGCACCTGGACGAGATCACCTTGTTTAAGAGCCGAGTGGCCGAGGAGCCGCCCAACCTGTGGTGGTGAAGGGACAGCCAGTCTCCCGCCGCGGCCTGTGGTTTTCGTGGCCGAGGATGCGGGACTGCTCGGCGGCCGTGTGGCCTCCGCCTCTGCCTGGGCCGCCACGGTGCTCGCCCCCTGTCCGCAGACCTGGGACCCCGGGGCGGGCACAGAGGAAGGCAGCCTCCGCCACCCGCACCCGCCAGCCCGGGCTCCCGTTCCTGGGAGGACTCGCCAGTGGATTGGGCTGTGAGCACAGGCGGGAAGAGCCTGCGGCCAGCGACTCAGGCCTGGCCGGGGCGTTTTTCACCTGAGACACGAATGCGGCGCCCTGATTTCTTGGGGCTCTGACCAGGTCCCCAGCGCTCCCCTCACTTCAACCCCCAAGAGTGTCCCTCTGCTCGCAGGTTCCTGGTCACCTGCCGTGGGGGGCGCCTGGGGCCCAGAGCTGGGTGGCCACGCCCACCCCAGCGAGCTCTCCCTCAGGCCCTGTGAGCGGGGCAGCAAGGAGCCCGCAGGTTGGGGGCTGCAGGTGTGGGCGCTCCTGCCCAGTAAGACACGTCTCACCCGCCAGTGTCCAGTGCGCTTCCAGCCAGATGACGTCACCCAGGGCAGGGCCGGGGCCGGGCAGGGTCCCTGGGGCCGGGTGCTGGGCGGGCCGGCATTCAGGCGGCAGTTCTCTCGGGAGCCAGTGGTTCTGGGGAAACAGGTGGCTGTGGCTTCATTAGGAAACGAGGGTGTTGAGGCCGGAGGATGATCGCATGACCCCACTGCAGCCAGCTGTACTCGGCACTAACAAGCTCCATGCGGCTGTTCCACACACGCGCCCGGCCTGCCCGTGTGCGGGCTCCCACCTTCTCCACCGCGAGACCTTCCAACTGGGCATCGCTGGGCGGGGCGGCCCCCCGAGCTGGGCTTGACTCACCCCACCTCCCTCTCCCCCTGGGCTGGGGGTGCAGAGCCCACACTCCACTGCCCATCCTGGCCCTCAGCTCGGTTGTTTTCCCACTCTGTTTCCATGGTGATAGTCACCCCCATTTCGTGCTGTGCATCCTGCAGTTTACCTGCTGCTAAAGGACTGGGGACCTGGCCCCTTGGTATCTTCCCATGCCCTTTCCTGGGGTCACAAAGGGCAAACAGCTCAGCAGCCCCACCCGCCAGACGAGGGTCCCAGGGGCCTTGCAGTGGTGGAGGCTGCAGGAGGCCCGTGGGCCCAGCCCGGGGCGCACAGGCCTCCGCTGGGATCTTCCTCGGTCCCAGCAGCTCTGGCGGCTCTGCCTGCCCTCAGCAGGCCCCCCACCAGGCCTGCAGCCTCACCTTCGGGTCCTGACCTAGCCCGGGAGCAACACCGGGCCCTGTCTCTTCCTGGCCGCCTCATCCACGGCAGTAGATGAAGGTCTGGGGGGGCACCCTCTCCCCAATTTCTGGGATTCCTTTTAGGTGGCCCTAGAGGCCACCCTGCGACGATGGTCAGGAAGAATGGTCACAGCCCAGGAGGAAGGCAGGTGGCCTGGCTGTCTGGGACCCGCAGGCCAGGCCTCCTTTCATCCAGAGCCCGGACTCGGGTCCCGGGCTGCGGCTGTGTGCCTACCCCTCGCTCTCGCCTGGGTGGTGGTCTCATGAGCAGGCACTTTTTTACCCAGTGGCATCGTTTATGCTGACAGATGCCGGTGGGGCCGCTCGCGGAGGGTGGGGAGCGGGGCCTGTGCTCTGTGTCCCCTGCACCAGCCTCACTTGGAGCAAGACTGCGCCACCCCTGCCCCGAGGCGGGACTCGCCAGATGCTGAGAAGGCGCTTATTCTCGCTAAGTGCTGTTTTGGCATCGCTGTTAATTGCAATTTATATTCTGCAGCATTTGACGAGGGAAAGGAACCCACCCTAACGGCCCCCGATCGGCAGGGCCGGGCTGTTAAGCAGCGGACCATATGCTGCCTGGTCAGCACCGGCGTGTGTGCGTGCGTGTCTGCGTGCGTGTCTGAGTCCACAGTGACGTGTGCGTGCATATGTGTCCCCAGCTCTGTGTATGATCAAGTGTCTGCATATGTGCACACTCGTGTGCAGGGTATGTGTGAGTGAGAGCCCGATGGGGTGGGAGGAGAGGGATAGAGGAAGGCGGGTCTGGCATTTATGCCTTTGTTAAAGGGAGACTCACCCCAAGGCCACCTCCTGCCACAGGCCTGCAGACGCTCCGAGGCAGCAGGAGCCTGAGGGACACAGAGACCCGCCCCTCCCTGCTCTGGGGCTTTCTCCTCTTCACCTGTCAGTGTCTGTCCCAGCCCCAGGAGGCCGACTGCGGACACCCCCTTTCATACAGCGGAGTTCTCTCCCCGCCTTTCAGCTGCCCTCCCGAGGGCAGGAGGGGCAGGCCCAGGGCCTCTGCTCCAGGCCTCGGAGGGTCAGTGGGCGCCCTGGCTGGGGAGGCGCAGCTCGGCAGGCTGGATGCCAAGGCCACACCCCCTTAATCACGAGGGGACAGAGAGGAGGCCTGGGCTGAAAGGTGGGAGGAGTGGGCCACGGGGTCTGAACCAGTGCATTTGCCCTGATCGTTCCAGGCCCGGAGGCCCTGCCCTGATGACCCCCTCGGGGCCTCATGGTGCTGGGGCAGCGCAGCCTCCCTCTGCCCTTTGCCTCGCTATTGGCTCCTTTAGGATTTGAGATTTGCTGAGACCTTGTAACCTTGTAAGGAAATAAGTTACTGGGTGAGGGAGCCTGGCCGTTGGCAGGGTTTCAGCCTAAAAAGTGAGGTGAGGGAGCCGTGGGTGGGGACGTGAGCACCCACAGTTCTCATGGCCTCGCCCGAGTCCTACAGGAAAGGGACAGGACTGTGAGGGAGGGCCCGGGGCCCCTCCGATGGTCACCAGTCCCATTTGCGTTGGGGATGCAGGATTCTAACTAGAAGTGTCGGGTCCACTGGGTGCGATGAACAAATAACCCCAGACATTTAAAAACAAAACAACTGTGGGTCTGACACAGGCCACAGTGTCATCGAAACGATCCACCTCCCAAGGCTTGGTGACAGTCACAGGGCAGGGCCCCTGCGGCGCTCCCCCAGGCCCCGTGGACCAGGGGACGCGGTGGCCACGGCCTGCTCGCCTGCCACGCTTGGTCACGGAGCTGAGGCCAGTGCCTGGCTAGTGGGTCGGAGGGAGGGGTGCTGCTGTGCTGACTCTGCCACGTCCTTAACGGGGAGCCGAGGCCCCTGCTGTGCTCACCTACGGGCGGTGCATCCCCACAGGTGGGTGCGCATCCGCACAGATGGGTGTGCATTCACACAGGTGGGTGCCCATCCCCACAGGTGGGTGCGCATCCACACAGATGGGTGTGCATTCACACAGATGGGTGCACATCCGCACAGGTGGGTGCGCATTCACACAGGTGGGTGCCCATCGGCACAGGTGGGTGCGCATTCACACAGGTGGGTGCGCATTCACACAGGTGGGTGCCCATCCGCACAGGTGGGTGCGCATTCACACAGGTGGGTGCCCATCGGCACAGGTGGGTGTGCACCCAACACGTGACGCCTTGCAGGCCTCGGGCTTTGCCAGCCCCGGCACCAGCCGTGCCTCCGACCACTGCCCATCAGAGTGTGACTGACCAGAAACAGTTGAGCCCAGTGAGTTCCTAAGGGGCTGGGTTAGCCGCGGGGGTCCCACGGTTTGTGTGTGACCAGGTGCTAAATGACTGACTGTGTCACCTGCCTTTCGATGCCAGACCGTGTCCTCTGGTGATGCCGCTCCTGAGTTTGTGTTTAAACTACATTTTGGTACTTTCATGTACATTTGTGGCATGTGGAGTCTCAAATAAAGTGGACGATTTAGAGAACCAGGCAGCTGTGTGGTCCTCTGGGCAGGGCACTACGACCTTTCCCGTCTCGGTGACCCCGGCCCAGCCCCGGAGGGTGGCCGAGGCATGCCCCTCACCCACTGCCCGTCACGTGTTGGGGCGGATGCTTTGCTTGGTCAGATCAGGGTCCTGGACGGAGGTGTGAGAGGCAAAGGGGACCAGATGCGAAACCTGAACACATCTGCACACTCACACCAAAGCCCTGGATCAGTTTTACACCAATTAGTTAACACAGCAATTCAGCTAAAGGCAAGGGTGTCCTTTCTGTTCATCCCAGGAAATCTGTGCAGTTCAGAGAAGAAGCAGGAGGAGAGAAAACAGCCGGTCTCCGCCGGCCAGAGTCCTCGCTGGTCCCGCTCCCGCCCTGAGGCCTTGTAGCTGCTGTGACTTACGGGCCTGCTTCACGCTCCCCTCCTCCCCCTTCCCCATGAAGGCATCTGGCCCTGTTCTTCCAGACCCGTCATGTTAATGGTGTGGCGATGCTGTCACACGCCCGCCCCCCGCCCCCCGCCCCGCCTGCTGTGGGGTAATTAGCTCCTCTCTAATTAGTCACTCTTCCAAGGAAAGTGCTCCCAGCATCCTGGTGCTGGAGCGTTTTTCTATTTCTAGAGTCATTTCCTTGGGTCTCAGGATGAGTGTTTGGCTGGGAGGCCCGAGGGGCAGAGCTGTAGTCGGGTGCGGGCTGGCGTCTGCCCGCAGAAGGAGCAGCTCCCACCGCTGAGCCACACCGGCCGGGGCTCCTTGGATCTCTTCCGTCTTGTCCAGAGCTTCCCATCCTTCCCTTTCTTTTCTGAACGGTTTCCGTTGGGAGAATTCCCCACGACCTGGGGTTTGCTGACTGCGTCCTGCGGGCCTCAGCACCTCGCTGTCCCGCCAATCAGTAACGACCCAGAGGTTTGATCAGACTTGGGCTCCAGCCTTCATTTTAAAAAGTATTTTACTTATTTATTAACTTTATAGAGAAAGGAAGGGAGAGAGAGAAGCATCGACTTGTTGTTCCACTTATCTGTGGCTTCATTGGCTGATTCCTGTATGTGCTCTGACTGGAACTGAACCCGGAACCTTGGCGCTTTGGGACAACGCTCACCAACTGAGCACCCGGCCCGGGCACAGCCTTTTTTTGTAAACATTATTCTTTTTTATTTTTATTTCACTAATTTTGTTTTAAATGTAATTTTTGGAGTAGGAGTACATTTGTGTGATCCCACAATGGGAACATACCGGGATACTCCTAGTGAGAAGTCCCGTTCTCCGCTGTCCCTCAGCCGCCCCTGCACGCGGTTCCTCCCAAGACTCAGTCATTCTTCTTGAATACACTCCCCAGGCTGCTGCCAGTCTCTGGTTAATTTCCAGAGTTCTGGAAAAGTTGATTCTGATAGTTTCTGTTGTTGTTGTTGCTTTTATTAAAGGGTGAATTTTCAAAGGGTCTTACCGGACTGTTTTTGTCCTGACCAGGCCATTTTGCCAGCTGTGTAATATTCCACTGGGTAGATGGATGACAACTTTTTTTTTTAAAGGGTTTTAGTTTGTTGTTTTAAAAAAAATTGTTTTGATTTCAGAGAGGAAGGGAGAGGGAGAGAGAGAGAAACATCAATGATGAGAGAGAATCATGGATCGGCTGCCTCCTGCACGCCCCACACTGGGGATTGAACTGCAACCCAGGCATGTGCCCTGACTGGGAATCAAACCGTGGCCTCCTGGTTCATAGGTCGACGCTCAACCACTGAGCCACGCTGGATGGGCGGATGACAACTTCTTTAACCCATTTTCTGTGGTTGGACATTTGGATTGTTGTCCGTATTTCATGATGACATACTGTGCTGCAAATTAATAACTCGCCGGTCGCATTTCACTCCTGAGCAAGTGTCTATAAAATAAATTCCTAGCAGTGGAGTTGCTGGGTCCAAGGGCATATACATTTATAATGTTGACGGATGCTGCTCAAATTGTCTTCCATGGGGCGGGGCGGGGACCAGTTCACATTCCCACAAACGTCCACGGGCCTTTGCTTCCCGGTCTTGCCAATAGAGGATGACCTGTAACTGTTGGATTTTGCCAGGCTGGTGGGTGAGAAATAGTATCTCATTGTAATTTTACCCAGCATTACTTCCAGGAAGAAATTTGAGCTCTTTTTTTCTCTCTCTCTTTGTGTGTGTTTTGTAATTTTTCTTTCTTTTTTTTGGTCCTTTTTTAAAATTGAGCTTCTTTTTATATATTTTAAAGGCCACGGGGATTTCCCCTTTTCTGTCATTTTCTTCTCGTTGATGTACAGACGCTCTGCGGGAGGGTGGCTAGGGCTTTATTTTTATGTAAGTCAGTGTGTGCTTCCCAGCGCTCTGCGTATCTCGCCGCCGCAGACCGGGGCCGCGAAGAGAGGCTTCTGTAGGCGCCCAAGAGGCTGCTCCTGCCCGAGGTCAAGGCCCGGGCCTGGCCCTGCGGGGGCCTTGCTGTCTGATGCAGGCTCGGGGACCGTGTGCCAGTGTCTCCCGGTTGGATTCGCGTTCCCCTCGCGGGTGCTGTCCTCCTCTGGGACTGGAGCCGTCTTCGCGTGCCCCTCAGTGCGGACGGCTTTGACGCTGGCCTCCGGGGAGTGTGCCCAGGGCCAGCCCTTCCAAACAGAACAGCCTACTTTTCTGCACGACTTGGACCTTGTTCGGACTCTCGCTGCTGCCGTCATCCTACTGAATTGGGCTTTTCAGTCCGTCTTCTTTTCCCCGTGAAATACTCATTTAAAAACATGACGCGTGTAGATAAACCAAAGGGAATAGCTTAACCGCAGGATCACTATCTCGGGCGTCGCTGCAGCCTCTCCCTGGACGTACACGTGTAGGTGTGGACCCCGGAACCCAGCGGGTCCTGCCCGGCCACGCTGCCAGGCCCGCGTCTACCGGGTGTGCGTTTCTGCCTCCGCGACCTTCCCGGCCGGCCGGGTCCGTGACAGCTTTCGTTTCCCCTGAGCCATTCGCTGACCCGAGGATCGGACACGCGGCGTCTCCAGCCTTTTGCCTGATGCACAGCAGGGCCGGGCAGCATCCCTATGGACGCAATGGGTGTGCGCCACGCTCGCTTCGGGGCGCAAGTGGGGGTGCAGAGTCACGGAGAACTGGGGGTGTCGGGCTCACGGCTGTGCTCGCCCCAGAAAGAACGGGCACCTCCCCCTGGTGAACGGATCATGGCTTTGCATCTGTCCCCTCCCCGACGGTCAGGTCCCCGGGAAGGTGTGGCCCGGCACAGGGTGGGGCCGGCCTGAGGTCCGGGGACCTGGGTTTACTCAAAGGAGGGGAGGAGACTCTTTAGTCCAATTTGGCTCCGCAGATCACTCGGGTCTGGAAAGTGTCTGGTGGTGGGAACTGTGTTCCTAAATGAGTTTAAAAATCTAAATGTGAGACCCACGGCGACAGGGAACAGGCCCCGGTGAGGAACGCACTCGCTCCATCTGGGGGACAGACCTTGCGGATCCCCTGCTCTGGAGGGCAGGGCGGTGCAGGGCCCAGCGCCCACTGGGGGGCCGCAGGCTCCGGGGTCCCTCACCCACCTGGGCCCGCCCTGTGCTTGCAATCTCGGCTCCCTCTGCGTCTCCCTGGCCCAGCGCAGTCGGTCCTGGGTCCTGTGCTGGTCCTGGGTCCTGCGCGTGGCTTGGGGTTGGACCTGCTGAGGTCATGTGCGCCATGTGGTCTTCTCAGATGACCTGGAGCCAGGGCTGCCGTCCCTGTCAGAGATGGGAAACCGAGGCCTGCCCCACCTGCTGGGCCGGGGACCGTGTGTCCAGCCCACGTCGCCTGCCGTGGCCCCAGCTCACAGAGGAGCCCCTTCCTGGACCCCCTCGCGGCTCCCAGCCAGGCCCTGCCTCCCCACCGCCCCTGCCAGGCCGGCAGGAGGTGGGGAGATGCCAGAGGGAAGGGGGGTGGAGGACAAGCAGAGCGGGCATTTATGGCGTAAACGCAGCGCTTGTCTGTGGAAGAAAAACATGTTCTTTGCACAAACAAGACTCTCAGCCCAGTTTCCCAGAAGCGCTATCTCAGAACACGCCTGCTTCCAAGGAAGAGAGAATACGGCCAGGGAGGGAGGC
>NW_005872408.1:44521-59522 GCF_000147115.1 Myotis lucifugus
TCCTGCTGGGGGCAGGGTGAAGGGCACTGGGCTGGCGGCCCTCCCCCATTTTAAGTCCATCCCACACTGGGCACAGCGGTCGCTCACGGTCCGATGCCCCAGAGAGCTCGGCAGGCCGGGGGCCGGGCCGGCTCACCGCTGCGGGCGCTCCCCGGGCGCTGGTGGCCGGACACCTCCTGTGGCCTCGCCACGGCCGCGTGGATTCCTCACCAGGGACTGGCCCCTGGAAGCGTGTGGCTTTGGGGACCCAGCCTAGGCCACTGGACGTCTCATGCGACACTTCCTGTTCTTTGGGCCGAGCAGTCACCGGTGCCTTGGTCACAGGGAGGGGACTCAGACGTCACCTCTTGATGGGGGGGATAAAAAATGTGGGGGCCCCTCTTGGTTAGTCCTCACCGGGGACATTTTCCCACTGATTTTTAGAGAGAGTGGAAGGGAGGGGAGACACAGAGAGAGTTGATGTGAGAGAGACACATCGATTGCCTCCTGCACACGCCCCGACCAGGGCCAGGGATCGAGTCTGCAACCCAGGTATGTGCCCTTGACTGGAATCAAACCTGGGACCCGTCAGTCCGAAGGCCAACACTCTATCCACTGAGCCACCGTGGCCAGGGCTGGGAGCCCATTTTCAAAACTGCCAGTGGCCAAAGTCACCACCCCGTGTGTTGGCCGTCAGGTGGCTGGGTCCCTGCTGCCTCCGGGCCGACTGGGGCCCCCTGGGCGGATGCTCAGCGCCACGGGGATGAGGGGCCGTGAGCCTGTGCCCGGAGTCCGCACCGCTAGTTCCGGGGCCTCACAAACGCCCACAGAGGAGGCAGTTTAACAGGGAGTTTACTCTCTCCCTAAGCCCAGAGGCCGGACGCCGAATGGGGTGTCGGCAGGGCCGGGCCCCTCCAGAGGCTCCGGCGGCGGGGACTCTGCTCAGGCCTTGCCCCGTGTCTGGTGGTGGCCGTGCTCCTTGGCTCGTGGACGCGTCGCCCCAGTCTCTGCCCCGCGTCGCATGACTGTCACCCTCAGCAGGCCTGTCTGTGTGCGAGTCCCAGTTCCCGTCAGGGCAGCGCCTCTAAAATCCGGGGTGACCTCATCTCAGCTGCGTCTCATTGCCATCATCTCAGTGACCTCCGCAGAGACCCGGCTTCGGAATAAGCTCTCATTCTAGGTCCCGCAGACGGGGACTTGGGGGCCCCAGCCTCTGCCCATGGCTGCAGGGCCCGTCTCAGCAGCATCTGCCCCGCGGAGCCGTTTCCCGCGAGGATCCCGGTGTCCCGGCTCCAGGTCTGGGCTGAGGGAATGAGTCTAACAGCAGGTGAGATGTGACCGGGCCCCTGGCCCCTTCACCCAGGCCGGTCCTCCCCCCGGGACCCTCGCCCTGCCCACTCTCGCAGCCGCCCGGCGCCCGCACGCCCGGCTCAGATGGACGGGCTGAGCTGCGCCCCCTGAATGCCGTGCTGAGGGAGTCTCAGCCCTGCTCCTCGGAGGCAGTGGTTGGAGGTGAGGCCTTGGGGAGGTGATTAAAGCACAAAGAGGGGGCCCTGGCCGGGTAGTCAGGGGGTTAGAGCGTCGTCCCAATCGGCCGAGGGTGTGGGTTCCATCTCCCGTCAGGACACACACAGGAATTAACCAAGGAATGCATGCATGAGGGAGCAACAAACCTCTCTCTCTCAAATCAATAAATAGAAATTTAAAAGGCAGCCCTAGATGGTTTGGCTCAGTGCATAGAACATCAGCCTGAAGACTGAAGGGTCCCGGGTTTGATTCCCGGTCAGGGCACATGCCCGGGTTGAGGGCTCGATCCCCAGTGGGGGGGCGTGCAGAAGGCAGCTGATCAGTGATTCTCTCTCATCACTGATGTTTCTATCTCTCTCTCCCTCTCCCTTCCTCTCTGAAATCAATAAAAATATATTTAAAAAATTTTTAAAGGCAGAAAAAAGTAAGATGAGGCCAGTGGGGTGGGACACTGTCCCATGTGGCTGGTGTCCCTAGAACAAGAGGACGCAGCTCGTACGGGAGGACCACGTGGGGACACAGGAGGCGGCGGCGTCTGCCCGCCCGGAGAGGCCGTGGGAGCACTCTCTGGGGAGCACTCTCTGGGGGAGCACTCTCCGGGGGAGCACTCTCCGGGGAGCACTCTCCGGGGGAGCACTCTCTGGGGGAGCACTCTCTGGGGGAGCACTCTCCGGGGAGCACTCTCCATGCCCACCGTGAGCAAGTCCATTCCCGTGAGGCCCCGCGGGCCTGTGGCACCTGCACCGCAGCCCGAGCCCCGACGGGCGTGTGGGAAGTGAGTGCCCCGGACACGCATACGGTGAGGACGGTGCTGCCGCTCGGGGCCCAGCAGGTGTCCGAGCAGAACAGGCTGCGGTTGTGTCAGGGGTCGAGGCCGAGAGAAAGGTCAGCAAAGGGCACTGAGGGCGGGACCCGGGCCGCCACTCCACAGGCGCCTGTGGGAGCCTCTCACAGAAGCACCGCGAGGCTCATGATGGAAACAGACAACTCAGAGCCCTCCCCGAGCCTCCCTCCTCGGGACCCTCGTTGTCGCACGAGGTTGTGTCCGGGGCTGTCCCTGACACCCCGCGGACCGCTGGCCTCTCTCCCCCCGCTGGGGCTCCCCGAGGGCAGGGACTAGGGGTGCCCCTGTGTCTGCAGCGGCCCCGGCCAGGCACGTGGCCTGTGATTTCTGATTGAGGCTGGAGACGGGAAGGGCCTGGTGCCCTGGTCCCGGTGAGCGAGCCGGGTCCCTGAGACCCACCCGCCCCACATCCCACAGGCAGGAGCTGGGCATTGGTCTGGCGGCTCACAGAGGGCCAGGCAGCGCTGGGTCAGGGCTGGGAACCCGGCAAAGCTGCTTGCCCTCCCGAGGGGGGTCCCACGTCCACGGTGCGCCTGGGAGCACGTGGCCTGGAGGACGCCGCTGAGCAGGGCAGCTAGGGAGGCCCGTGTGGGTGATGTGGGTGGCGGTGTGTGCAACTGCTGTCGGCAGGCCCCTCGCATAGGACACGGGTCCACCTCCACCCCCACCCTCATCCCTGCCTTGGGGCCTTGGCTGGCACGCCCAGCGCGGAGAGCAGAGAGCCCCAGGGAGCAGTGGAAGGCGACGTGCGTGATGCCCTGTGCCCAGCACGCACACAGCACCCATTTCACAGACAAGAAGACTGAGCCTGAGCGGGACCACAGAGGAGGAGGAGGAGAGCTGGGTCTGTCCCCCAGTCGCCCTCCGTGTATCCCAGCCTGTCCCCTGTGCTTGGTGACTTTGGGGACCATGACCATTCAGGCCCCCACCGCCGCCTCCAGCCAGGGCCGACTTCCAGAGTATTCCGAGCCCCCAAGGCCGCCTCTGATTGATGGTGAATTGAGTTGACTTGTAATTTGTACCTTGAGGACCAAGATACGGTTGTTGCCAGAAGAGAACCGAAACCAGCTATGAATAATTCCTGTGCTTTCAACAAAAACACCAACGAAACGAAAGTTTACATAAATACCACACAACCCAGCCAGGCACGAAGGGAGAAGACACCCCGCAAATCTTCTGAGGGGGCTCCTGGGTAGAGGGCCGGGCCTCCTCCACATGGGCTGGACAGGCCCCAGCGCGCAGTGGGGCTGCAGGGGCAGCCAGGGACGTCACCCGGGACGGAGGCCTGGCCTGGCTCTCTCCCCTCCCCGGCCCAGCACCTGTGAGCCGGGCGGGCCCTGCTGGGAGGCCTCTGGGCTTCACACAGGCTGTTCTTTCGCTTGCTATGCCTGCCTCTGCCGTCCCCAGCAAACTCCTCTTCATCCTCGAAAACCCACCCAGGCGGTGTCATTTCATCCATTCACTGGGTGGACATGCACTGAGGTCTGGGGGCTGGGCGTGGCGGGAGCATCTCTGCTGTGGGCTGTTTATGGAACTGCAGGTCTCCCCCCCCCCCCCCCACCAATTCATATGTTGAGATCCTAACCCCTGATGTGGTGGCATGAGGAGGGGCCTTTTGGGAGTGATCAGTGATGGCGAACCTTTTGAGCTCGGCGTGTCAGCATTTTGAAAAACCCTAACTTAACTCCTGTGCCGTGTCACATATAGAAATTTTTTGATATTTGCAACCATAGTAAAACAAAGACGTATATTTTTGATATTTATTTTATATATTTAAATGCCATTTAACAAAGAAAAATCAACCAAAAAAATGAATTTGCGTGTCACCTCTGACACGCGTGTCATAACATGGGTGCCCAGAGGCTCCCTTCTGCCATCTGCTGCGAGGACACAGCCACAACCCCGAGGTCTGTCAACCAGGAGGCGGGCCCTCGCCGGTCAATGAACCTGCCGGCGCCTCGGCCTGGGACTTCTGGCTCCAGAACTGTGAGAAGTGCGTTCTGTGGTTCACGCCACCCCAGCTCTGTTACGGGAGCCCCAGCTGACTGACAGCGGAGGGGACAGGGCCAGAGGGGAGATGGGCCGTTGGGAGGGACTAACACAGCCAGCAGGATCCGCGTGCAAGGTCGGCTCCGTCACCACTCAGCTGCGTGACCTTGGACCGTCCTTGCCCTGTCTAGGCCTCTATTTCCACATCATAACAAGACCCCCCTCTTGGAGCCCCAGGTTCCAGCCACCCCCTCGAAATGGAGAGGCAGCGACCTGGGCCCGGCTGTGACAGCGGGGTGTGGCCCCGGGCAGAGCCCTGGGCCAGAGGGAGGGGCTTCGGTGTGTCCTGGCTCTGGGATCAGGCGGAAGGCCAAGGGCCCAAGGCCCATGTGGAAGGCTGAACTGTGTGCCCCCCACATATGTTAAGGCCCTGGCCTGTGGGCCCTCAGAACCCGGCCTTCCTTGGAATCAGGGTCATTGCAGATGTGACCGTGAAGATGAGGTCACGCCGGAGTAGGGGGGCCTTTACCCGCCAGGACTGGGGTCCTTAGAGGAGGAGACAGAGACAGACACGCAGGGGAGAGGGCCGCGTGGAGGCAGGAGGGAGACGCCGCGTGATGTGGGCGCAGGCGCTGCAGTGACGCAGCTTTGGTCACGGCGCTCCCAGGACCGCCGGCCCCGCAGCAGCCGGAGACGGGCCTGGAGTCTCCATCTCAGCCCCCAAGGACACCTTGATTTTGACGTCTGACGTCCCGAACTGTGAGAGGAGGTTTCTGTCGTCTGAAGCCACCCAGTGGGGGCCGTTTGTCCCAGCAGGCCCAGGAGGTGACACGCTTGGCCCAGTCCCGTCTGGTCAGGAAGCTTCCGGGCTGTGGCCGGGACCGGCTGGCCAGGGGCACTGAGTGCCTGCTGGTACCAGCCCTCACCAGTGGGGGTTGAGGGGGTGGTCAGCCTGGGGCTTGGGGCTCCCCCAGCACCTGCTGGGGATCGTTCACCCCAGCATAGGTCCCCCCTCACCTGATCCCAGCGAAGGAGGGCCATCCAGACCCACTTTACAGGCAGGTAAACTGAGGCTCAGAGAGGAGAAGTGCTGGCTCCGCAGTCCAGCTGGTTGGGTCATTGATCAGCGTCCGCCTGCAAGGGCAGCCGGGCTAGGGGCGGACAGAACTGAGTTCCAACCCAGCTCGGCCACCTCGTGTGCCCTGGGCCGTCACAGTCCCCGAGCCTTGCCCGTGCAGCTCTGAGATCGTCCCTGCCTGACTCCCAGCTGGCGGTCGGCGCTGGCTGAGCGGGACCTGGCCGGGTGTCGCCGCTGGAGCGCCTGCAGTAGCGGAGGGTCCTCAGAAGCCCTTCAGAGCACGTGGCCACGGGTCTGCACGTGACGTCCCAGCATGGGGTCTTGGCCCCTTTTCCGACCTCGACTTGGAAGTCACAATGTCGCTATCCTGTGTCCGGTTATAAGACTCAAGGTTCCACTGCCAATGGGAGGAACGTCAAGGTCACGCTGTGGAAGGAGACATTGTGTGGCCAACCTCAGAGGATACAGTGTGTCGGCCTGAACTCGGGAGGCCAGGGGGTGTCTGGGGTGCGGCACTTCATCTCCTGCAACTGAAGCTGTGACCTGGTGCGGGTGGGGGGAGAGATAGAGAGAATGAGAGAGAGAGGAGAGGAGGGGAGGGGTGGGGGCAGAGGCGCTCAAGGCCTGTGGCCCGCAGTCCTGCGTGGAGTTTGGCCTCTTGGACAAGGCCGCGTGGAGCCTCATCCGTCAGCCCCTTGTGGGTCTGAGGCCTTGGCCTTGGAGAAGGGCTCGCGGGGCGGCTCCTCTGGTGTTTTCTGTCCGGCTGCACCCCCTTTAGAGCCCACCCTCCCCAGGCCCTTTGGGGACCGGCCCCTTTCTTGCTGCAGATCTGAGGTTGGCTGTACCCCGCCCCCCCCCCCGCCCCCCCAGGAAACTGATGTTGGTGGGAGAGGAAGGAAAATTGAGAGGGAGAGGGAGAGCGAGCTGTGTCCTTCCGCACCTGCAGGGGGTCCACTTCCGGGCCTCGTTCTCGTGGCCCCGCATTCTAGTTGAAGACAGCTGGGCACCAGCCACTGCCATCCCCCTCCTCCTCTGGGCCGGGCCCTGCGCCGTCTGGCCCGCCCGCTGCCCTGGCCCTGTCCTTACCTGTGTCCTTGCCCTGTGTCAGGGTAAGTTGTCCCCCAACCCTGGTTCTGTGTTGAGCAACGGTCCCCCTGTACGCTCCATGGGGACAGGACTCCGGCCCTGTCCCTTTGTCAGGGCCTAGGACAGGGCCTGACCCGGTCGGCGTGTGTTAAACACGAGTGGATAAATGCGAGGAAGTCGGTGTGCGGCCCCAGGAAGACAGTAACCGTCAAGGTGCCTGAGCTGAGTGGGGTGGCTGAGCAGGAGCTACACATGAGGTGCGAACTGTGGCCCTGCAGGTGCCCTGCCCGGTGTTCTGTTTTGTTCAGCACAGTGTGAAACGTAGTGCCCAGGCCCGGGGCGGCACCCCGCACGGCGGGCCGGCTGCTGGAGGGGCGCCCAGGCGCGCGCAGACGTGTCGGGGAGAATACATCTTTATGTGTCGTGTGGGGGAATCTGTCACTGCGGCATCACCGAGCCCCGTCTGACTGATACAGCGGCTTCGCACGAACAGTGGCACACCCCCGGCCGCCCCACTTGTGCTCCCTGCTTCCTGCTGACTCCGTGGGTCTTTTTTTTTTTTAAATATATTTTATTGATTTTTCACAGAGAGGAAAGGAGAGAGACAGAGAGTCAGAAACATCGACGAGAGAGAAACATCGATCAGCCGCCTCCTGCACATCCCCCACCGGGGATGTGCCCGCAACCCAGGCACATGCCCCCGACCGGGATCGAACCCGGGACCTTTCAGTCCGCAGGCCGACGCTCCATCCACTGAGCCAAACCGGTTTTGGCTCCGTGGGTCTTTTTAAATATATTTTATTGATTTTTAGAGAGGAAGGGAGAGGGAGAGAGAGATAGAAACATCAATGATGAGAGAGAATCATTGATCAGCTGCCTCCTGCACACCCCACACTGGGGAGCAAGCCCGCAACCCAGGCATGTGCCCTTGACCGGAATCGAACCCGGGACCCTTCAGTCCGCAGGCTGATGCTCTATCCACTGAGGCAAACCAGCCGGGGCACCTGTGGGTCTTTAACCCTGGGAAAATGTATTAGCTTCTAGGGCAGCCATAACAAAGGACCACAAAGTCGGTGATGCAAACCACACATGTGTACTGTCTGCAGTTCTGAAGGCCAGGAGCTCAAGGCCCAGTTGTGGGAGGGTTGGATCCTCCTGGGCTGTGAGAAGGATTTGCTCCGGGCCTCACCCTTCGCCCAGAAGGTGGCCGTCTCCTTCCTGTCCTTTCACACAGTCTTCCCTCCGTATCTCTGTCCCCTTCACTCAGGACACCAGGCACAGCGACTAGGGCCCACCCCGCTCCCGTGTGACCTCATCTTAACGTATTACACCTGCAGCGACGCTATTTCCAAAGGAGGTCACCCTCTGAGGCGCTGGCGGTTAGGACCTGGACATACCAACGTCGGGGGCGTTGCACCCGTACCAGAGGGCCTCCTGGAGGTGGGTCTGTGCAGCTGGCCAGGTGAGCAGGCTGGTCAGGGGAGTGTGAGGGAAAATGCAGACATTTCCATCCTGGCAGGGCTGGTTCTAGAAGGTTCTTTTTCTTTTTTTTATTGTTGAGATTATTACAGATGTCCCTTCTTTTTCCCCCCATTACCCCCCTGCACCCGTTTCCCACCCCGCCCCTGGCCTTCGCCATCCTGTTGTCTGTGTCCATAGGTAATGCATACATGCATGTAAGATCTTTGTTTAATCTCTTCCCGCCCCCCCCCCCCCCTTCTCTGAGAATTGCCAGTCTGTTCCATTGCCATGCCTCTGGTTCCAGTTTATTCACCAGTTTATTCTGTTCATTAGATTTCTTATTCATTTATTTTGACTTTTAGATTCAATTGTTGATAGGTATGTGTTTGTTGCCATTTTGTTGTTCACATTTTTAATCTTTTTCTTCTTCCTCTTCTTAAAGAATACCCTTCAGCATTTCGTATAATCCTGGTTTGGTGGTGATGAACTCCTTTAGCTTTTTCTTGTCTATGAAGTTCTTTATCTGACCTTCAATTCTAAATTATAGCTTTGCTGGGTAATCTTGGTTGTAGGTTCTTGCTATTCATCACTTTGAATATTTCTTGCCACTCCCTTCTGGCCTGCATAGTTTCTGTTGAGAAATCAGCTGACAGTCGTATGGGCATTCCCTTGTAGGTGACTAACTGCTTTTTCCTTGCTGCTTTTAAGATTCTCTCTTTGTCTTTTGCTCTTGGCATTTTATTATGATGTGTCTTGGTGTGGTCCTCTTTGGGTTCCTTTAATTTGGGGTTCTCTGTGCTTCCTGGACTTGTAAGTCTATTTCTTTCACCAGGTGGGGGAAGTTTTCTGTCATTATTTTTTCAATATCTTGCTCTCTCTCTTCTTCTGGCACCCCCATAATGCGAACGTTGGTATGCTTGAAGTTGTCCCAGAGGCTCCTTACACTATCTTCATATTTTTGGAATCTTTTTTCTTTTTGCTCTTCTGGTTGGGTGTGTTTTGCTTCCTCATATTTCAAATCATTGATTTGATTCTCAGAATCCTCTGCTCTACTGTTGAATCCCTGTATATTATTCTTTATTTCAGTCAGGGTATGCTTAATTTCTGACTGGTCCTTTTCCATTTTTTTGGAGGTTTCTAGAAGATTCTTAAGTAACCTTAAAACCGTGGTTTTGAACTCTATATCGAGTAGTTTGCTTTCTTTCATTTGTGAACCGTTTGTCTCCACATTTTGGCTGCTTCCCTGTATTTGTTTCCATGTATTGTGTAGAGCTGCTATGTCTCCTTGAGTTGGTAGAGTGGCCTTGTGTAGTAGGTGTTCTGTAGGGCCCAGTGGCTCAGTCTCCCCAGTCACCTGAGCTAGGAGCTCTAGGTGCACCCCTTTGTGGGCTGTGTGCACAGTTTTGTTGTAGTTGAGCCTTGATTGCTGTTGGTGTCACTGGGAGGCACTGACCTCCAGGCCAGTTGGCTGTGGGCACCAGCTGTGACTACAGTGGGAGAGCTGCTGTGCAGGAGACACCCTATGGAGCAGGACTTGCTTCAGTGGGGCTTTGGTGCTCACTGAGTCTGCCCCTTGAGTGTGTCGCTTATGGATGTAAAGAGTTGTAATCTGGTATGGTCTCACTCTGACCACTGGGTACACTGGCTCTTGGGTCTCCAGGGAGGTGCAAAGTCAGCCACTGCCTGGGGCCACCCTGCAGGAGCTCCAGAGAGATCTGCAGACTCCTCCTCTTTGAATCAGGCTTGGAAGTGCCCAGATGAGGCCCAGCTGTGAAGCAAGGCAGGCTGGTGCTGGTGCCGGTTTGGGGGCCTTTTATTGGCAGGTTTGGGGCTCCCTGACCCAGCTGCAGCTTGTTTGACCGATTTTAGCTTGAGCAAGGACCGGCCATTCATATGCAAAAGCTGCTGCACACAGCTTGGGTGGGGTTGTAAATTGGATGAGGCAGGTCTTAGGGAATCACCAGGGCGGAGCAAACAGAAATGGCTGCCCGTCAGCCCTGCACCGGGGAGGTCCCAGCATAGGAACAATGATCCCTTTGAGCACCTCCGTCTGGGAGAAAGCCACCCCAAGTTCCTGCCCCGATGCCAGACAATCCAGTTCCTCCTCATATGTGTCTGTCTCCCAGAGCCTCGCCCTGGTGCTAAAGCTGAGAGGAAGCAGGACCTTGTAAGTTCAGGTTGTGGGGCCGGCCTTTTAAGAGGAACAGCGGGGCCTCCAGCAGCCTCTGTGTCACTGAGCCCCAATCTGAACTGGTTTTTACAGCCTGTGGTTAAGGGGACTTCTCCTCCCAGCTCTGGCACCCTGGGCTGGGCATCTGGTGTGGGGCTGGGACCCCTTGCTCCTCCGGGCGGCCTCTGCAGAGACGACCTCCCTCCCAATTAAAAAAGCGGCCACGTGGGTGCCGCCCAGCCCGTTCCCCGCCTCCACACCTCCTACCCGCTCAGTGCGCTTCCTTCTTTACTTCTCCAGTTGTAGGACTTCCATTCAGCCAGCTCTCCAGCGGCTCGGATGATGGCTGCTCTGTATTTTAGTTGTAATTGTGATGTGGTTGTGGGAGGCGGTGAGTACAGGCATTTGTCTACACCGCCATCTTCCTCCCCTCTCTTTAGAAGGTTCTTAAGAGACTTGTGACTGCAGAAGATGTGGGAGCGCCTGTGTGCATGTGTTTGGGGGTGGGGGTGCCTGGAGACACACAGAGAAATTGGGGTTGCTGTGGGAAGGGGCCTGTCAGGCTTGATCTTCGTGGGTTTGTTTTTGACTTGATGCTGACTCTGGAAATGGATTGATGTGGGGGTGGGGGCCAGAGAGGCAGACAGGAGAGGGAAGCTTTCAAAGCTATAGCCATGGGAAATGTTTTTCTTTTCTGCTTGAAAGAAAATGCCAAAGAAAGTTTTTTTTGTGTTGTTTTTTTTAAGGGAAGGTGGTGAAGAGAGAGTGAGAGAGACTGTGTGTGTGTGTGTGTGTGTGTGTGAGAGAGAGAGAGAGAGAGAGAGAGAGAGAGAGAAAGAAAGAGAGAGAGAGAGAGAGAAAGAGAGAGAGAGAGAGAGAGAGAGAGAGAGAGACATCCCTGGGAGCCTGTGGGTGTGTGATGCTCCCTGGAGCCTGTGAATAGAGATGTCACCACGGGCCAAGGGGCACCGCGGGGGAACGCAGCAGGTGGAGGCTGGGCTTGCTTGCTGCCCCCCAAGCCTGGTGACCTTAAGGGGCCGCCCACCCCGCAGGGACCCTCTGAGCGTGTGTATGAAGGGCACAGTGGCTGGACAGACTGTGTGTGCAAGTAGCAGAAAGGAACGCCCAGGGGTTGTGGGTCAGAACCGGAAGCCTCGGAGACAGCAGACGGGACTGACTCTCCAGGTGCCCAGAGGGGCTGGACATCAGGGAGGGGAGGCTCAGGGCCAGGCCTCCGAGCTCCTAGCACAGCCCTCCAGCCAGGAATGCCCCCTGGGCAGCCTGACCTCATGTGGCCCCAGGCCACATGGACTCCCACTGACCTCTGACCTGTCACCTCCCCCTGAGTGGAGGACAGGAGAGGCCCTAGAAGAAGGTAGAGGATTGATGGGCCAGGGCGGTAAAGGGGGTGGCAGGGTGGAGCGCGTTCTTGCCGGGCGTCTGCCTTCTCCAAGCTGGTCTGGTTGGGCCGGGGCTCCCAGGGGCGCTGGGCTCCACATCTGTGTCCCCAGCCCCCACCTGCCTAGCTGCCACCTCTCAGCTGTAGGAACATGTCTGCACCCCAGGCTTCTCACCTGTGAAACTGCAGGGCGGTAGCACCGTCAGAGGGCCCGCCCGCCACGCCGGCTCAGAAGAGGGGCCAGTGTGCACAGAGAAATGCTCAGACATGAAAGGGAACCGGGAGGGTCTGCAGGCAGCTGCTGGCGGCCTGGATTGGAGGGGGCCACGTGGGTCAGGGCAGTGGGGAGGGACGGAGGCCCCCTCTGGGAGCCAGGCTGGCGGTGGAATTTCTCCAGGATTCTCAGCTTGCACAGGCCTGCCAGGGAGGGCTTCGGGGGCCCAGCACCCCAGCGGCAGCGGAGGCCGCAGCCCCCTCCCAGGGGCGGACTCCCCACAGAGACCAGCGCCCCTCCCCCCACGCAGCCCCTCCCCCCACACGTGCTGCCAAGCCCTCCATTAGTCACCCTGGCACGGACATAACACGAATCCCATTAGTCACACCCGCACAGACTCGCCTGCAGAACACACCCAGGCACACCCAGACAAAGGAGGAGGCCCCTACCAGGTCCTGTTTGCCCTCTATCTCCCCGAGTGCCTAGAACCGTGCAGGCACCCCAAGGCGCCCACGAACACGTGGTCAGCCTCCCCCAGAGCAGCCAACTCCCACAACCAGCGCCGAGGGCTTCCCCAATAGCCACAGTCCCCCCACCCAGATGCTCCAAACCTCCCCCACCCCCTCTGGGCACACAAGGACCACAGTGGATGCCCACGAATGCCCTTGGCCATCCCCCCCTTCTGCCTTTCCGGGGGGGGGGGGGGGCGGCAGGCCTCGTGTCCCCCCTCCCCAGGCCTGCCCTCCGAAGTCTAGCAGGAAAGCCATTCCCCAAGGTCAGCAGAGCGCTCAGCGGGGCGCGGGAGGGGGTTTATTGGCGGGTTATTTGGAGAAATGCTATCGCTCTTAGATGCCGGGGAGAAAAGCGCTCACGGTGGACTTTAACCTTGGGCTGCAACCGCAGCGCTTTGTTTTCGGAGGCACTTCCTGGAGCGCGGTGGCGGGCGGGCGGGCGGGGGGCGGCGCGGGAATGTGGCCGGGCAGCCTCTCCGCTCCTGGGCCGCTGCCCCGCCCGCTCAGGCGGGCGCTCAGAACCCTCTGGGCCCGGCCTCGGTCCTTCCAAATGTGCTAGAAATTCTGAGAAGGAGCCGAAGCTCCCAGGGTGAGAGCCTTTGGGAGGGCGCTAAACCCCTGCCTCCCGCATGTGCCACCGACGGGTAGCAGTCGCGTCGCTGGCGCGGGAGGTCCTCAGGGGCACCCAGGGGGGCGGCGAATGCTCCCTCTGCCATGGCTGCCCCCACCCTCAGTCCCGAGCAGAAGCTTGGTGGGAGGCCGTGGTCCCTGAGCCCGGGCACAGTCTGCTGCGCTGCTGCAGGACACCCTGTGACCAAGGGACAGTGCTGGTGGCATTAAGCGTTCTGATTGCAGACGCACCCTCTCTGGGCGCCCCTGGACTGTCGAGGTAGAAAGACCGCCTTCCCTCCCGGGCTGCCGCCAGCACCCCGCGATTCCTCCTTTCCAGGGGCTGGGCTATTTGCATGAAAGCGGGTGGCCGACTGGGGCCCCAGTGGGGTGGGCGTGGAGGGGAAGACCGGCTGGCGCGGGTGGGGAGCCAGATGAGCCCCCACCTCCAGGTGCAGCGCCGCAAACACCCTGCTTGGCCCTCACAGCGCAAACAAAACAAAACATCACACACACAAAAAACCCTCCCGCATCCAGCGCTGGCAGAAGGCGCGAGTAAGGCGGGATCTTCGGAAAGGGGGGGCGGGCTGGGTTCTGAAAAGCTGCTCAGACCCTGACCCCGCCGTCTCTCCTCGACGGTGCGGGTGACCCCGGAGTTGGGCTCAAGCGGGTGGCCGCTCGCCCGTCCCAGGCTCACCGAGCCTTCGGAGGAGTAAGTGCCCGGCCCTGGCGCCGAGACCCCAGGCAGCGGTTCAGTGAGGCCCGGCGACTGCGGAATGGCTGTGGCGGCACCTAGTTGGAAAGGCCGTTCCCTCTCTTTGGCAAAAGGGGAGGCTCTTGGCTTGACTCCCCTCGCAGCCTGGGGGTCCCCAGGCCGTGACCCGGAAAGCAGGGCGCCGGGGCGGCCCCGGGTGCGAGGCCAGCCGGGAGCCTCCGCGCGAGCAGCGGGAAGGAGGGTCCGCTCGGAGATTTATGGCCACACCGGCCCCCTGCGCGCCGAGCGCGTTTCCGTCCTCTCCGAGCCAAACGGTGGAGTGGAAGACGCGACCCGGGCCGGAAAAAAGCCGGGGCGAGAGATGGAGCCGAGAGGCGCCGGGATCCGCCGGGCGGGCCTGCAGCTTCAGCCCCGGCTCTGCCCGCCGCGCGCCCTGGACCCGTCGCAGCGCTGGCGCCGAGTCCCTGGTGCTCCCGGCGGCCTGGGGCTGCTCCGGGCCGGGCTGCCGAACTCCGGGCGCCGAGTCGGGGCCGGGCCAGCACAGCACGGGGATGGAGAGCGTGGCTTTCCTGGGCCGGACCTCTCCGGGTTTTAGCGGCGTCCGGGCCGGGAGCTCCCTGGGTGCGGGACCTGGGACCTGGGACCTGGGACCTGGAGCTTAAAAGCCGCGGCCAGTCTTCCCTGAGCGCAGCCGAGGGGAGGGAGCCTGGCGGGGCGCGGGGACTGCGGGCCCCGCCGGGGAAGGCGGTTCGGGGCTAAGGGTGGAGGTGGCTCGGGGGTCCGCCTGGGAAAGGAGGCTGTTTTTGTTTGTTTTGTTTCTTCCCCGGGAAGGGGTAAGGGACGAACATAGCCACACGGCCAGCAAGGCCGGGGTTCTGGGAAGCGCCGCGCGGCCCGGCCCTGGCGCAGCGGGGGAGAGCTGGGCTCAAGGTTGGCCTGTCCTTCGCTCTGCAAACAAAGGGGACACTTTGTCAGATGGGCCGCCTCGGAGCCGGGGCCGGGGCCGGCGGCCTGGGCTATGCAAAGGCCTGGGCGGGTTCTGCGGGAACTGAGGTTTGGGGTTGCGAGCCCCCCTCCAGCCGATTTTCCGCTCAGTCAGTACAAACACACACATGCACACCCTGCGTCAACACTCCCGCTGGCCGCGCTCCGCGGGTAGACCAGGAATGTGGGGGGAGGGGACGAAGATGGCTGCCGGCTGCGGGCCGCCCCCGCCGCTCGCGGAGCGCCCAGGGGCTGGTTTTACATTTCGGGGTGGCCCAGTAGAGCGGGGAGGGCGCTCCCCGAGACCCGGAAGGGCCGGCAAGGGTTGTCCCAGAGGCCTCTGCGCGGCGAGGGTCTGCGATGGAGCCGGGCAGCGCCCACTACCCGGCTGGGGACGTCCCCCGCCCCAGGATGGCTACCCGGCGCTGTTTATC
>NW_005872408.1:61896-64722 GCF_000147115.1 Myotis lucifugus
ATCTATGCATCCTCTCAAGTCTGTACGGGAGCGAGACACTCGTATTGTTCGTGCGATTATAGTCCCTCTGCTCCACGCTCTCCTGCGAGCAGCAGATAGCGACATATAATACATATAAAAAAAAATGGCCTCTGTCATTCTCTTGTCACATACGCAGACTAGACTCGCTAGCGTCCATGAACCCCGCCTCTCTCATATCGACGATTGAGTGCTCCACTTTCTCTCTTTTTTTGTTAGTTCGCCCAGAGGTCGGCGGAGGGGGGAGGACAGGGAGCAGTAGGTGAGGGGGGCTGTCGATGCTGTGGAGGGGGAGGGCTGCCTAGAAAACGGCCCGGAAAAATTCTCACCACCAGTTTTGATCATTCAGCCCCGCCGAGGGGAGCCTTGAAACTGCTGGAGCCCCCAAGGTCCGTAATTGGTTTTATAGGAATGGCTGAGGGCCAAGGTGTTTACATGCGCGTGACTGGCGGCGCGCGCGGCCAATGGGTGGCGGCCGGGGGCCTGCCCGGGGGAGGCGGGCACCCGGGAACAATGCGTGTTTCTTCCGCGAAGAGTGCTCCCCTCCCCCCGCCGCCCCTTTCCCTCGCCCCCCCCCCCCCGCTGGCTTTTTTTTTTTTTTTTTTTTTTTTTTAGATCCAGCGAGAGGAACTTGAAAGGGGGGTTGTGTAACGTACCTTTTCCAATCCCGGGCTGTATATGGAGATTTGGGATTCTTTAAACCGGCGCTACCTGGATTTTATTAAAAAGCTGGGAGCTCGGCGGGAGGAAAGCTGGCTTTTCCGGGGGCTGCGGGAGCCCGGCCGCGGGAGGGCGGAGGAGTTGGCGCGCCAAGAGCTCGGCCCGGGGAGCGGTTTTCAACCAAAAAAAGGAAAGGCGGGCAAAAAGTGTGAGGAGGCTGCGGGAGGCGAAGGGGAGCAGCGGCCGTGGGATGGCGGGCAGCACGGGCGCCTAGCCGCGCCGGGAGCCGGGGCCGCCAGCGGAGTCGCCGTCGCCAGACCCCGGAGCCGGGAGCCCTGCCGCGCCAGGTATGCCGCCGGGTCGCACGCCTGCCCCTGGCCGGGCGCTGCGGTCTCCAAACTTCTCCAGCTGGCCCTCCACCGCACTTCACCCTCGGGGTGTGCCGGGGGATCCCCGCAGCTTTCCGGGGGCCCGGACCGGCGAGGTGGGGGCGCCTTGGGAGGGGTAAGGGTGAGGGTGAGCCGCTGCTCCCCGGGGTCCCCACTTGAGCCCCCAGCCCTGCTCCAGCCCGCCCAGCCGGGTCCAGGGGCGTCGGTTCCCTTCTCGGTTCACGGCAGGCGATGGGGGAGCCAGGGTTGCCGAGACGTTCTCGATTATAGACTGTTTTTAATTAAAAGCCGGAATTCAGCCATTTTAACTACATTTAAGAGGGGGAGAAAGTAGGGAGAACGCAGCGATCCCGCAGATGGCCGAGCCACCTTCTCTCCCAGAGCGAGGGTGCTCGGGGGGCTTCACCTCGACTCCCCCAAAGCGCTGGCTTTTAAAAGAAAGCTGCACAAAGAACATTCTTTAAAAATCACGGGAAGCTCATCGCCTCCTTAAGACACGTATCCTCGGATGTGGCGATTTTAGATTTTTCCAAAGTAAACGCGGATCTGGTAACCAGAGCCTGATGGGAGGGAGGGAGGAAGAGGGTGGTTGTAACCAAAACCGGGTTAAAATAAGCAAAGTTGTGGAGGAAGGCTGGAGCGGGAGGCCGCGGTTGGCGGCCACAGGGTCTGCAGCGCGGGGCCGGGGCAGGCGCCGGGAGCCGGGGCTTTGGCGTGACCGGCGGCTGTAGGAGCGCCCGGCCTCCCGCAATCAGGCATCCGAGCTGCTGCGGGCAGACCGAGAGCGAGGGCAGGATTGGCTCCAAGACCCCCCTCCCGCCCCCACGGGAATCGGCAGCCGACAAATCTTTTAAACAAACAGCTTTAAACTGGAACTACAGGGGATTTGCCCAACGCTGGGGGAGCCGCCCCTCGGAGCGAAGGTTTTCTTTGTAGGTTATTTTTGGGGTTGGGGGAAGCTTGCGTAAGAGCCAGACCCCGGAGCCCCTGCCGTCCCCTCTGACACCCTCCAGATCCCCGCGCCCGGCCACGTCCGCGGGCCGCAGGATTCCCAGGCCGGGGCGTTGGAAAATGAAACCAAAGCTTGTTGGGAAGGATCCTTTTCCGTCCTCGGGCGAGAATGCCACGTCTCGGTCCTCGGACTCAAGACTCCGCAACCCACAGTGGCCCGAGGGGGCCGGCGAGTCCCCGTAAACATGATAACCATCTTGGCACCCTCTCTCCCGAGAAATCCTGGAGTTCGGCTCCCGGGGACGAGCTCAGGGAAACCACACTCCGTAGAGGAAGGCGAGGGCCTCCGAAGGTTAAACATTAAACTTTCCGGATCAGATAGCGACACAGGGCTAGACAGTTGGAACTGCTCTTGGAAAGGTTTCACGGTTTGAAACCTCGGAGCCGGTGAGGCCCAGGCATCAAACCCGCTTTGGCGGTTTGTATCTGCGCGGCCGGCGGTGGCGGGCCTCCCTCAGTGTTGGGAGGACCGACCCGCGAACCGCCTGGCGGAGTCGGGCTGGTGCGCAGCGCGCCACCCGCCACGTTCCGAGTCGGGCGGCCGCCCGCAGCCCCAGAGGAAGGAGTGTGTATTTTTACGTTTTATGGAGAAGGGGCTCCTCCCGAGTCCATGTCTGGCCACCGCATCCGCAGCCCCCGACCCCGAACGGCAAGACGACTTTCTGAAACTTGTTTTTGTTTTTTTTCTTCCCCTTTTTCTTTCCTCAATACATTTCTCCCACGGTCCGACTCCTCTCCCCGGCAAAGA
>NW_005872408.1:66430-77691 GCF_000147115.1 Myotis lucifugus
AATTTTCTATAATATGTCATAGAATGATCTCAGATCGGAGTGGAACAAAAGTGTATAATTTAATTCTAGATTCAGATAATGTTTTTGGGGCTAAACTGGTGGAGTTTCTCAAATTTTTTCATGGATCGGTTTTCAACAGGGGATACGATGGTACCCCAAGATTTGGGGGCTGCATTCCGCCCTTCGGTGGGGGGGGGGCGCCTCGAGGAGGGCAGGGAAGGACCGGAGACCTGAGAGGAAGGAGGGGCAGCCCCGGGTGCACCGGGCCGGCTGGCGGCCTCCTTGGTGCCCCTGCATGTGTTTAGAGCTCAGGAGGTCTCCGTCCAGCCGGGGGTGGGGGGCGGGGGGAGCAGCAAGGGGTCCGGGTCTCCTGGCCCGCAGGGTCCTTGCTCGGTTTCCGAGAGTGAGGGGGAGAGTGCGCTGGGGACTCCCGTCGAGCTGGCAGGCGGCAGAGGCCAAGGGCTCCCGTCTGGAGCCGTGGAAACAGCCCCTGCCCCGGGCGCCTGAGGTTAACCCCGGTCAGACGGCCCAGCGCCCATTAGGTAGATGGGGAGATGGAGGCGGGAGCGGGAGAGGGAGGCGGCTGGACAGGAGGGGGTGGCCGGGGAAGCCCAGCGGGAGGCGGCGCAGGGCCTGTCTCCCTCCGCCCGGGAGTTGCGAGCAGCCTCACTTCTGCGTTCTCTGCGGCTGAGGTCATGGAGGAAATAGCAGGCGGTCCGGCCGGCTGCCAGGGCCCGCAGCACCCAGGAGGGCAGGGGAGGGGGTTGGCGCTGCCCCCACCGTGAATGGCCTCCCGGAGACCTCGGGACCCCAAGGCCGAAGCCCAGAGCACAGCCCTGTGCGGATCCCATTAGCCAGGAGGTGGGAGCTGCTCCGCGTTCACTGCTGGGGTGGGGCCGGTTGCAGATTCTTGCACCCGGCTCCCTGCCCCCTTTTATGGGGCGCGGGTGCCACATTTTCTCTCTCAGCGCCCTCGCCTTCTTGGCCGTCAGCTCCTGAGGTCTGGCCCGGCCATCAGCCCCATCTTTGTTTATTTTTGTCCTGGGAAACCCGGAGAGGCCGACCATTTGCCCGGGGTCACACAGCAAGGGAGCCAGAGGCCATCCCCTTACCTCCCCTGGACGCCAGCGTGGCGTGGGGCTCCTGGCTGACCCTCGGAGCCTCCTGGGCAGAGGAGCTGCCATTGGGAGGGCAGCGCTCGTGCGAGGGGCCCCGGGTGCTGGGGTGCTGGCACCCCATCCAGGGAGGTGTTGACAGGAGAGTGGCTGTGCGAGGGTCTCGGGAGGCGCTGCCTTCTGCATCGCGGGTGTAGGCCAGGGGATGCGGCTCTTTTCTTCTGCGGAAGAGGAGGTGAAGTCAAGAATAAATGGGCTTTGGGATAAGGGGTTACTCTTCCCGTAACCTTGAGTATTGATACGTATGTTGGCCCCGAATGTGCACAGCCCTCAGGGGAGCGGACAAGTCAGTGACAAACCCCCCGGTGGCCTGGCCTCTCCTCCTGGGGTGGGAGGCTGGGACTCAGGCCTCCTCAGTTGCAATTAAAGAGCTATTAGCAGAATTCTGTACTTGGATGTGGATGTCCCTGCCCCCACAGCCTGGGATAGGTGAATGGGGAGTGGGAGCCCCGAATCGGGCTTTGGACTGGGCCATGGACAATAGGGGGCTGCAGCCTGCCTCCTCCTGGGTCAGTCAGCGCTCTCTCTGGAATTCAGCCCCGCAGCCTCCTGGGATTGATTTTAAAAGGTTAATCAGTGTGGGCTGGCTGGTGGAGTGATGTGATCCCAGAGATAAGGGAGATTCGCCCAGGCGCTTCCTGCTGCGGCCTGGGGGAGGTTCTGGAATCTGGGAGAGCCTCTGAGCTCCCCGGCCTGGAGCACTTTCTCTCCTGGCTTGTTCGTTCACTCGGGAGTGATTTCCAAGGGCCTCCCGCGTGCCAGGCACTGCTCTGGCCCTGGGAGCCCAGCAGCCACCGGACAGACAGAAATCTTCGGCCCGTTGGATCCCAGGCCCTAGTGTGGGGCCAGGCAGTGAACACACACCAGGGAAGGAAATCACGTTAAATGGGGGTGCGGGCTGTGCAGGCGGGAGGCCGAGGGTCTGTTTTGGCGGGAGTGGTGAGGGGCTTCGGGCTTGGGGGGTTGGGGGGTGGGGTCGGGGGCCTGGGATGGGGAAGGTGGGAGGAGGGTGGGACCCGCAATGAGATCTTGGAATTTCAAGCTGTGAGGCTTGAGAAGGTAGTGGAGGGTTTTAAAGGCGGGAGTGACTCCGATGGAGGGACATTTTGCAGAACTGGTCTGGACTCTTAAAAAAATGTCTGTGGCATGCAAGACAAAGGAAGGCCAGGAGTCCGTCCTGGTTACGAGAGACTAAAAAAAATATGTGACAGCAAAAGGCAATGTATGGCCCTCAGTTGGATCTCGGGTCAGGGGAAAAATGACTCTAAAGGGTATCATTGGGGCCGTTGACGAAATTGGAATATGGACTGTAGATGAGCTGATAGGATCCAATCAATATTATGTGTCGTGAAGTTGATAACCGGGCTGTGGTTATGTAAGAAGGCTCTTGCACCTGGGAAGGGAGAGCGCGGGCTGCTGAGGGGCAGGGGCCGAGGCTGCGCGCACCCAGGACTGGCTCGGGAAGAGAAAAGACCGTACCCGCTCCACGGCAGACAGTGGCACGGCAGATGACATCAGGTCACACGCAGGGCGACACGGCCGTGCACAATTGCCGGACCTGGGGAAGGTCACCTGGAAGTTCTGTACTATTTCAAACTTTCCTCTGAGTTTGAAATGACTTCACAGGAAGCACTGAGCAAAGTGGGTGTGGGTTGCCGGCTGCCCAAGGCCTGGTCGATGGGAGAGGAGCAGGTGACCAGTCTGGGGCAGGAGGCTCTGGGAGGTGAGGTCACCAGGGAGAGAGGCTGCAGGTGGCCAGGGCTCGCGCCTCGTGGGGGCTGGGCTGCTAAGAGATGTGGGGGGTGGAGAAGGGGGACAACGCCTGGATTTTTGGGAGGTGCTCCTGTGGAGCGATGGGGAGGACCAGATTTGGGGCGAGGTCGGTGACGGGGCGATCTTGGTTTGAACGTGGCCAGCTTGGGAGGCTCTCGCTTCCGGCTCGGACCTGTGTGTGGGCAGATCTGATCTAACTCCCACCTGGTCACCCGTGGCCCTGTCTCCCACCCACTCCAGCCCCATCACTGTGACACGCCTGCCCCTGACTTCCCAGGCTGGCTTTTGAGAGGCGGGGTGGGAGCTGCTGTCAGGACAGGGCCGGCCAGCGGTCAGTCTTGGTGCCCAGTGCCAGGGTCCTTACCGCGCCACCTGTGCACAGAGGCCTGGCGTCCGACTGGAGGAAGCCAAAGCCATGAGGTGGGAGCCACCGAAGCTCCCGCCACCTTTGCAGGCCACGGATGCACCCACTGCCCGCATCTGAGATTCCTTCATGAGCTCACGAAAGTGATGGACCCTCGGCCTGGAGCAAAAAGCCCGCTTCACACATTCTCATTAAAAACTTTGTACAGCCCTAGCCGGTGTGGCTCAGTGGATAGAGCGCCGGCCTGCGGACTGAAAGGTCCCAGGTTCAATTCTGGTCAAGGGCACATGCCTGGGTTGTGGGCTCGATCCCCAGTGAGGGGCTTGCAGGAGGCAGCCGACCAATGATTCTCATCATTGATGTTTCTATCTCTCCCTCTTCCTTCCTCTCTGAAATCAATAAAAAATGTATTAAAAAAAATGAAAACTTTGTACATTCTTGGCTTTTGTCAGTCAGACGAGGTTCCCATCCTGTAGCCTCCAGGTAAAGAACTCCGGCTTCAGACGGGGCAGGGTGGCCTGGACGATGGGGTCAGAATGCTGGGCTTGAGACCTGGCCCCTCCCCTTCTGGCTGAGTGATGGTTCTCTAAGCCTTGATTTTCTCATCTGTAAGATGGGTCCACCAGCGGTACGGCATTCATTGGATCGCTGTGAAGTTTGAATGAGCTGATGCAGGCCGGGTGCCTTCCCAGAAGTCACAGGGGAAGTGGCCACTGTCATCACAGGGATCCGAACTCCTGACTCATGGGTGCCTGGCTTCCCTCCAGACCCGGCGGTGGGCCTCTGGGATTGGATGGCCCACAGGCCCTAGGCTCCAGGACCCCAGCCTCCAGGCGTCATTCTTACTTTATTTTCCTCCTTTTTACAATGTGACAGGCATACTGTAAAATGCTTCAATCTTGAGTGTTTGGCCCCTTGAATTTTTACAAAATGGTCCCACCCATGTGACCGCCAGCCAGCTCAGGATCGGGACATTTCAGGGTCCAGAGGGCTCCCCGACATGTCTCCCTCATCAGGGTCCGCTCCGCCCGTCTTATTTCTGTGACCCGAGAGAGTCTTGTCTGTTCATGAACTTCCTGTAAACAGTCCTGTAGGGCGCGTGCCCTCTTATCCTGCTTCCTTCCCGCAACACGTTAGTGAGAGTCACGCGTGTGACGCGGGGCAGCGTCCTTGTTGCTGTGGGTGTGGGGCCGCGTGCTTGCAGCGCGGTGTGTCCACTCGGCTGGGGACGGCACGTGGGCTGTCCCAGGGTTTGCTGTGAAGGGCGCCGTGAACGCGGCCTGTGGGCGCACATGCACACGCGTCTCTGAACACGTGTCTGGTCCCCGAGAGCGGGTTTTGTGCGGGTTTGGCTTTAGGGCTGCGTTTTCCCTGGCGGCTCATTGTACGCTCCTCCCGGCAGCTTCCCGCGGCTCCACGTCTTCGACACATGATACGTCCCATTCTGTTCAGTCTGGTGGGTTTGTAGCAAGTCTGATTGTGTGCACATTTAAAAAAAAAATATATATATTTTATTGATTTTTTACAGAGAGGAAGGGAGGATAGAGAGTCAGAAACATCAATGAGAGAGAAACATTGATCAGCCGCTTCCTGCACACTCCGTACTGGGGATGTGCCCGCAACCAAGGTACATGCCCTTGACCGGAATCGAACCCGGGACCCTTCAGTCTGCAGGCTGACGCTCTATCCACTGAGCCAAACCAGTCAGGGCGATTGTGTGCACATTAAAAAAAATTTTTTTTTACTGATTTCAGAGAGGAAGAGGGAGGGAGAGAGAGAAACATCAACGATGAGAAAGAATCATTGATCAGCTGCCTCCTGCACGCCCCCTACTGGGGATCAAGCCCGCAACCAACCTGGGCACGTGCCCTGACTGGGAATCGAACCGTGACCTCCTGGTTCATGTCGACGTTCAACCACTGAGCCACACTGTCCAGGCTGTGTGTACACTTTTAAATGTTTTCCCTCATTTATTTTATTGAGGAATACTTTGCATACCATAAATCCCCCCCCCCATTAAAAGTGTCCAGATCTGCTTTCTGCTTAATATAAACTTTAGAAGAAAAGTCACACATCGTTTAAAACGTAGCGTTAGAAGGGTTCTGAAGAAAACCAACAATTCCCTGCCCCGTATCTCCCATTGCTGACCCCCAACCCTTTTTAAATTGCTTTTAGAGAGAGAGAGGGAGAGAGAGAGAGCGAGAAGCATGGAGGGTGAGCCCCCAACTGGGGTTTGATCCCACAACCTGGGTATGCGCCCTGACCGGGTAGGGAATCAAACCTGTGACCCTTTGGTGCATGGACGATGCTTCAACCAACTGAGCCACGCCGGCCAGAGCTGATCCCCACTTTCAAAAAACTCTCTTGGCTTTTTCACCCATTTCTAAGGAATAACCTGCTTCTGCTGCTAGTTCTGCTTCTGTTTTAGGGATTTTCTGCTGACGTTTATGGAAGGTGAGAATTTTGCACGGGCCGCCTGAATCTGAATGGTGACTCTCTCTAGTGGGAGGCTGAGGGCAAGTGTCTTTACCTCTTGTGCCTTGGTTTTCTCACCTGTAAAATGGGGCTAATAGTACCTACTTCACGAGATGGAGGATTAAACATTTACGCAGGTAAAGCCTTCAGAATAGTATCAGGTATAATAAGCACTTAGGGAATGTTTCAATGTTATCACCCCTCCGCCCGTGTTTACTGCCCCTGCCCTCCAAGTATATGTGAAATACAGTTTAAACCAGTTTCATTTTTATGGCTTTAGCTTTGTGAATATCGTTTACATATGAGCCGAGCGGTGCAATAAAGTTTATTTCTTTATTTCCTGTAGCTATTGCCTCTTTTTTTTTTTCTACTTGCTGGTATTTCTTAGAATCCCTCTCTTCCAGTCTCTCGGTACCCGTTTCATTTGGTCGCATCTATTGAATGAGCTGTCTCTCTCCTTTCTTGGAGGTTTCTTTCCTGGAATTTTCCATCTTCCTGCTCTGGTCTGGTCTGCCTGGTGCTGGGCCCTGTGGCAGGGCCGTCCGCCTTCAGACTCCCTGTGCCTCTCTGCTGCGTTAGATCTGTTTCCCGATTCCCATGCTTCCTTTCTTTTTTCTTCATATGTTTTTATTATTGACTTCAGAGAGGAAGGGAGAGGGAGAGAGAGAGAAACATCAGTGATGGGAGAGAATCATGGATCGGCTGCCTCCTGCACGCCCCCCACTGGGCATGGAGCCCGCAACCCGGACATGTGACCTCCTGGTTCAGAGGTCGATGCTCAACCCCTGAGCCTGAGCCCGCCCCGCCGGCTGCTCCCCGCCTTCCTTTTCTCCTGCTTTTTGTTTTGCTGGAGCACATCCTGCAGTGGCTTTCTGTGAAAGGGTGTAATCGAAGGCAGACCGTCTCCAGGCCGACGACGTAGGACTTAGTTCGCCGGAAATGCCTGTGTTCTAGGCGTCACAGTGGCCCGGCTGTTTGGAAATAATTTTCCCTTCATGTTTTGAAAGAATTGCAACATCATCCGCTAAGTTCCAGGGTCACTTTTGAGGAGCGCCGCTGCTATTTTGATTCTTGGTCGTCGTCTGTGAACTCTCTCTTAACCTTTTCCAAAGGCCTCGTGGCACCACGTCACGGCCAAGGGCCTGGGCTCCAAAATCCATGCGCAAACACACGAACAGCCGCCTGGCCGTGGCCGTGGCCCTGCTACCCCGCCCCCTGCGCTGCAGTTTTCTCTTCTGTGAAATGCATAATGGTGGGCGTTGCCCTCACGGCTGGTGTGAGGACTAAATGAGTTTATGAACAGAAATGCCTAGGACGGCGCTTGGCGCAAAGCGAGCCTCATAAACGTTATTGCTGCTGTTACTCTTTTATCACCGGCGTTACGAAATGCCACGGTGACGTGGCCAGCTCCGGGCCCGTCGGCGTTGTCGTGTGGGAGCTGCCCCGGCCACGCCGGGTGGGAATGAGGCCTCCGGTTCGAGATGCGGCCGAACCCCTATGAACGTAACGAGTGTTTGATCAGTTCCTTCCTGGCACCAGCAGGTGCGGGCTCTCCTGCCTGGTCATCGACTTCTCTCCTTTTCCATCCCTTTTTGCTGCTGCTGCTGCTGCTGCTGCTGCTTTCCAGGAGGTGCTCTGAGCTGTGTCTTTCCTGACCTTTCCGGTTAATTTTTAATTCGGGTCACGGTTTTCATTTCTAGGCGGCGCTTCTGAGCGTCCGGGAGCTTCTCCTTCCTGTCCCTGCAGCGTCCCGGGCCTGCTCCACGGTGCGTGCCTGCTCGTCGCGGGGGATGGGAGCTGTCCTTCCCCCGCAGCTTCCCGCTCCTCGTGCCGCGCTTCTCTTTCCTCGTGTGTCTTCCGATGTCTGTGGCTGATTCTGTGCCGTCCGCTCACCTTCCAGAAACGCGTCAGCGAGCTGGGGGACTCGCATCCGGCGACGGGCCTTGCTGGCCACGTGGACTCCCTGAGTGTGTCTGCGGGTCTTTGCTTTCTGCCTGGGTCTCCTGGGCCTTTAAACCTGAGTGAAGGTGAAGATCGCCCACCCCAGCCCTGAGAGTCCGGCCCAAGCCCCTCCACGGTCCGTGGGGTCCACAGTGTCCCCCGCAAGGCCGGGCTCTCCGTTCACCCTCTGCTCCTCGCTGCACCCCGCCTGCAGCGGTGCGTGTGGGGGGGGCATGGGGGTGTCAGGATTGCTTGCTTGTGGACGGCTCCTCCCTCCAAGCTTGGGTTCCAGCTCCCCCCTCCCCACCTGCCAACTTGCACATCTCTTGTCACCTGTCACCCTGCTTCCCGCCTCCCAAGTGTGGAGGTTCCTCTTGTTTTGTTTTTCCTCCTTTTTAAACCCCATTTCTGCTGTTTTCCTGAGGTTCTGGCTTTGGGGAAAGGGTTTGTTGTCTGGGCCACCCCTTCTTTCTGGGGTCGGCCCCCTGTCCCCCGCCACGTGCCCGGGAGACCGGCTCCCTCGGTTCCCGTGGAGGCCTCCGTGGCGGGAGCGGGAGCTCCCAGCAGGCCCGCCCTCCATCCCGCCCCTTCCTCCAGGCCAGTCCCGTAGGGGAAGGGGCGTCTCCGGGGAAATCCTCCGTAATTGCTGTGGGATTGAGGCGGCAGAGCCCTGGGGCGAGGTTGGGAGCGGCATTTGCATATCGCTGTCCCAGCTGCGGGCCTCGCTGCCCTGGGTGCCTTGGGATCCCCTTTATTTAGGTTTGAGCACCCACTTCGCGGGCTGGGCGTCTGGTTGGGGCGAGTCAAAGTCCCATCCCACCTGGAGCCCAGATTCCAGAGTGGGGAGGGGCCAGGACCTCTGCTGGGGAGGAGCTGGGGGGCTGCAGGACGCGGAGAGATGCCTGCTGGGATCTGACCCCTTCCGGGAGGTCAGGGCAGGCTCCCGGCTGGAAGGCAGAGAGGAGAGGTCTGCTGAGTGAGGGAGATGGAGGAACAAAGCCCCGTCGCTGGGGCAGGCTGGGTGGGGAGTGGGCGGCCTGGCCTCCCTGGGCCAGCCCCCGGACCTGGCTGGACCCCTCCCTCCCGACTGGGTGGGGCCTGGCTGGTTGGTCTGGGCTGGTTGGTTGATCTGGCCTGGCAGCTCCGCAGCTCACGTGTGTCTGCTGGGCTTAGAGGAACCTCTGCATTTCTAGCTGCTCAGCCACCTCTGCCACACCGATGCGAGTGTGGGGATGGTGCGGGCACCCACAGGCCCCGTGGCCAACCCACAGCACCACGACCGTGCAGGGTAAGCCCCCCACCCCACCTCTACCGGCTACCCCCGCTGTGCCGTCCTCTGGGAGAAGGGATCGCCATGAAGCAGAGGACACGTGTGGCCCCGGTCTCAGCGTCTTTCCTTTCTTGCTGCTTTCATTTTACTTTAGAGGAAAGGGAGGCACAGAGAGGTTGTGTTATTTTCTCAAGCTCACACAGCGGGGAAGTGAAGGATCTAGGAGCAAGGCCTGAGAAAAGGCCAAGGGCCAGGGAGAGGCAGATGGGGCATTGATAGGGATTTCTCTTTCCTGTTTCCTTTCTTGGCTCATTTTAAATTACTTACTATTTTAGGTTTTTGCAAATTATGTCCATCGAGTTTACTCTAAATGTAACATCTACTGTGGGTGAGTTTAGGTCGCCTATCCATCGATCTCTCTTTTTTTTTTTTTGGCGGAGATGCCGGGGAACGAACCCGGGGCCTCATACATCATCGATCTCTTTTTAAAGGCTATTTTTTAATTGATGTTTAAGACACACAGAGAAATGAGCACCGATCATCATGTGCAGCGCAACGATTTTTGTTCACAGACTGAACCTGCGATCAGGCGGGTTAAGACAAACGCAGGGCACGTTTTGGGTGATCCTGGTCCCCATCTGTGTGCGCGCTTCCCGCTGGCTTCCCGCTGGGTGAGCACGCGGTGCGCGCTGTCGTGCGGTCGGAGAACGGTCCTGCCGTGTTCCGTGCGGTGGTCATTCTTGCGGAAGGCCTTCCCTCGCGTGGCCCTGTCCCTGTCTGCGTGTCCAGCTGCCGATGGACATCCGGGTTGCGGCCCAGCCTGGGCTGTGGTTGGCGGGAAGGTTTGGGCTGGCACGTGCCCACGAGGGCGCGGCTGGGCCGGGAGGGTTGGCGGGTCTGCAGGCTCCTGAGCGGCTGCGCCCACTTACGCTCCCTCCCCTCCGGCTGCGTCTCTCCTTTTCATCCCTTCCAGCCTCCTGGGTGGGCGTGGAGGAGTTTCAGTCACTTTTTCCTTCTGGGGCTCAGCGGCTGCGCCTTCGTCCTGGGTTTCCTGGGTTTCCTGGCCCTCGGGTGTTTTTATTTGGGACCCTCCCCTTCGCCCGTTTTGACTGTGCCGTTGAGCTGCCCGCCCTAAGCCAGTCTCCGGAATCGCATGGCCGGGCAGACTCTCCAATGGAATCGCATGGCCGGGCGTCTGAATTACTGACTTCAGGAATCCTGTGTTTACTCTGGCCGCGAGCTGCGCTGGGGACACGCTGCGGACACGGACACGGACACGGACACGGACACGCTGCGCGGGGTTTTTCCAGGCGGGGGTCCCTCTCTCTCCGGTGGCGCCGCGAGAGGAGACGTGGGTCTTGGTGGGAGCGGCGTGTCCGCCGGCCTCCGTGGCCGGTGCTTCGGGATGGTCTGTGGGAGCTCTGCCTGCCCACGGGTCCCGCAGGAGCTTCCGGTTCTGCCGTGGCACGCGCACCTGCTGCTGGTGGCGTGTGTGCCCGAGGCGGGCGATGCACGGCTGTCCCGCATGGAGACCCTGCTGACCAGCAGCGTTTTCCATGGAAACACCCCTCCCCTCCAGGGCCTGTGGGCCTGTGTCTGGACGTCCCGTCCCAGAGTCTGTGGGTTGCGGTGCCTGTGCCGGCAGCTCCGTGGCGTAGGTGCCCACGTGGCAGGCGTGGCGGTGTGTGGCAGCCTGAGGCATGGGTGGGGAACCTTTTTCTGCCAAGGGCCACTGGGATAGTTATAACACCATTCGAGGGGCCAGACAGAATTCCCAACTTAAACATCAGTCGCTGCACTTGGTTAAATGTTCAGTTGACTCACCCCTCGTGCCTTGGCAGGGCCAGACCAAGTGATTTCTTGGGGCTGTTACTGCCCTCGGGCCGGGGGTCCCCCAGCCCTGGCCTGCGTCCTCACACCCTGTTCCCGGGGTTATTCTTGATCCTTTGCCTCTAGATGACTTTTTATTAACTGGTAAAATACACATAAAATGGGCCATTTTAACCAGTTTTCGGTGTGCAGTTCCGTGGCATTTCGAACATTCACATTTTTTTGGAGGTCTGTACTTTTATTATTATTTGTATTGTTTAAAGTTTTACTTGTGTCTCCTTTTTCCCGATTGACTCCCCCCCCCACTCCCTCCCCACTCCCCCCCCCCCACTCCCGCCCCCAAGACAGGGCCCACCGGCCCAGTGTCTGTGCCATCGGCTATGCTAATGGGCATGGATACAAGCCCTTTGGTTGCTCTCTTACCCCCCTCCCC